>NC_088354.1:27992500-28057500 GCF_036884655.1 Musa acuminata AAA Group
AGGGTATGAAGTCAGCATTATCGTGTACAAAATACAAAACAAAAATAATTTAAAAAAGAATTAGAGAGAAGATTTTTTATAGAAAATGACTTCTTTCTTTTTTCCGAGGAGAGATGATTTCAAAATTAGGAATTATGACTTTATATATTGAAAGTTGTATTTCTTTGTTGAATCTGGTATTTTGATGATGAAACCAATTGATAATTATGTTTATGTTTAATTATATTTTGAGTGATGCAGGTCTACTCGATCAGGATTAGACAATTAAGGCAGGAGGAATTGACGTTGCGCTGGAGGAGATCACGTTAGGATATTGGATGACAGAAGGCTTCGGACATCGGGCATCGGGCCAAGAGCGGAATTACGCCAAGGATATCAGCGTTGCGGAGGTCAACCGCTGATTGGGCAACAAGCCGCAAGAGAGGACGATGCGCCGAAGAATCGGACGAAGCGCCAACCAATGACGTGTCGGGCAACAGAATATCAATTCGCTTTATAATAATTGTCTAAATCGGAGTAGAGTTTTTGCTTGTGTGTGCAGAATTAACTACGATAACGACGAAGACATAAAGCAAAACAAAGTGTCGGAGTCAAGCACGAAGGATTCATTGCGAGTTCGAGAGTTCGACGGAAGTCCGAAGGTTCGTCGGGAATGCTGCCGGAACTAGCCAAGAATGAGTAGGGAGCTTGCCGAAGGGTTTTTCGGAAGCTCGCCGGAAGGTTCGTTGGAAGTTCGCGGAACTTGCCGAGAAAGATCGGAGCTTGCCGAAGAAGCTCATCGGAACTCGCCAAGATCAAATCGTGAAGTCTAGGAGCTTGTCGGGAGTCCGTAGAATGGTTTCCGAGAGTTTATCGGAAGACCGTCGGAAGTTCGCCGGAAGCTCGCCGGAAGATGTCTTGACTTACAGACTTTGTAATAGCTTAGAAAATATCTTTAAATTCATAGTTAGCACGCTAATTAGGGTTAGGATTAGATGTTAATCCTATAACCCAAGTAGGGGCCAATTGGGCCCGAGTTCGGACTGGTTTGGGCCAAGTTTGGAGCCCAACCAATGAGCTGATTTGGCCTAGGCGGTGGCACCGCCTAGGCTGGGCGGTGACACCTCCTGGGCTGGGCAGTTGCACCGCCAGCATCGGGAACATAAGAGAATTCAAATTTTTGGAGCCCAAATTTGAATCCTCTTGAGGCCTATAAATACCCCTCAAGTCTCAGCTGAGAAAACAACTTTTTGAGCAGCAAGTGATTGAGAGAAAAGTCTTAGAAGAGTCTTTGCCTTTCTTGTTTTCAATTTGCTAGTGTTCACCTCCTTCTTTCTTTCTGAAAATCTGTAAGAGAGTGAACCGCTTGTAAAAGTTGTAAGAGGGGTATTTACCCTTCCCTTTCAAGAGATTTGCTAGTGGAAGGTGGGAGCCTCATCGAAGAGAGGCCTCGCAAGTGGATGTAGGTCATTTGACCGAACCACTGTAAAATCGACGTAATCTTTGGTTTGCATTTACTTATTGTCATTTATATTACTGTAAACCATTTGCACTTTAATGCTATACTGCTTTGTCTCCGTCTTACTTATCTCTTCAAGTTAAAACGCAATCGAAACGGTTTTAAACAAAAACGTTGCTTTTATCGTACGAAGTTTCCGAAAAGTGTTTAAATCGTAAAAAGTTTATCGCACTTCACCGCTGCACTAATTCACCCCCCCCCCCCCCCCTCTTAGTGCCGCTCCGATCCTAACATTCTTAGCAATATTGTGCATTGAAAAAAATGTAAATGACTTTTTATTTTCTAGCTTATTAAGCCTAATATTGCCCATCATAACGAGTGAAAATATCCTAATGTTGCAAGGTTAACACCAAATCATGACAAACATGCACTTAATTATAGAGTATTCCATATTGGACTATTTTGTCATCAAGTTATTGTTAGGATCAAGTGGGCACTAAGAGGTAGGGTGAATTAGTGCTTCGATAAAAACCTCAACGATTCAAAAACTTTCATTCCATGAAAATCCGTGTCGGAAATGTTAGAAGGTGTGCTTTACTTAGAATAAATGTAATAAATAATTAAAAAATATCAATGTAAAGCAAAATAGAAATGCAAACCAAGTTTTATAGTGGTTCGGTCATCGTGACCTACGTCCACTTTTGATCCCTCTTCACTTGAGACCATCGACTTTCACTACCGATCATCTTTTCAATGGGCAAAGATCAACTATCCTTACACGCTTTCTCCTTTTCATAGGTTCAGGAGAAAACCTTTACACCCCTCTTTTACAAATGTTTCCCCACACACCTCTCTTAGTACTATCACTAAGCTCTTGGAGGAGAGACTCTATACTTAAAAGAGTTTACAACCATCGGATCATAGATTTTTTGCTCTATTTTCGTGTGTATTCAAAGCAAGAATTTGTGAGGTATTTATAAATTCTAAATGACTTCAAAACTTGGAGCCAAAATTTAAATCCTCGGACTTTTGGGGTACTGGCGATACCATCGCCTACTAGTCTACTACTCGGTGGTACCATCGCCCAGTTTGGCGTTACCATCGCCTGACACACTGACACTGGACGGTACCACCGCCCAGTCTAACAGTACCATCGCCTGACACAATCTTGAAGACTATATCTATACGGTACCATCGCCTAGTTTGGGTGGTACCACCACTAGACCTTGCTACAGGACATTGAATGGGCTAAACAATAAGCCCAATTCAGCCTTGATTCAGGCTCAATTGGCCCATAATTAAGTTGACATTATTTTCACCCTAATACCGACTCAATTAGATCTAAACTAACTTGATCTAAATAAATTATTATAAAACATTAACCACATATTGTCCGACATGTCATTGGTTCATCCGACGCTTTGTACAACCCTTCGGCATATCGTCCTCTCCTTCAGCATATTGTCCAATCAACATATTTTCTTCTCACAACATCCAATCTCCTTGGTGCAATGTCCGATCTTCTTAGCCCAATGCCCGAACTTATGGCACGAAGCCTTATGCCGACACATCTGTTGAATCTTGAATTTTGATGATGAAACCAATTGATAAGTGTTTATGAATTGATCTACGTTTTGAGTGACGTAGGATGCTTCGATCAGGATGAGACAATTAAAGCATGAAGAATCATGTTAAGCTGGTGGAACATGTCAGAAGATTAAAATTCTAGCCGGAGGATCGGATGACGTATCGACAGAAAGCTTCGGGCCATAGATTCGGGCATCGGGCTAAGAAGAGCGAAAATTGCGCTAATGATATCGGAGTTGCGGAGGTCAACTGACCGATTGGGCAATAGGCCACAAGAGAGGACGATGTGTCGAAAAATCAAACGAAGCATCGATGGACCAATGACATGCCGGACAATATGATTCATGCTTAGTAATAATTGTCTAGATCAAAGTGTGTTTTTACATGTGCAAAATTAACTACGATAGCAAAGCATAAAGCAAAATGAAGTCTCGAAGTCAAGAACGCGATTTCGTTGGGAGTTCGATAGTTCGTCGGAAGTCTGAACGTTCGTTGGAAGTTATATCGGAATTAATCAAGAAGTCCTGGAGCTTGCCAAAGAAGCTCATCGAACTCACCAAGAAGATCATCGTGAAGTTCAGGAGCTTACCGGGAGTCCGCTGGAACATCGCCAAGAGATCGTCGGAAGTTCGTCGAAAGATCACCGGAAGCTCACCGGAAGAAACCTAGACTTACGAACTTTATTTAGCTTAGTAAATGTCTTAAAATTCATAGTTAGCATATAATAGGGATTAGAATTGGGCCAACCTAATTAGGGGACAGTTGGGCCAAGTTTGGGCTGTGTTGGGCCACTAGAAAGGGCCAAACAATGACCAAACAAGTGAAACCGTCGTGGCACAGTCTCTGAGATTGTGTCAGGCGATGGTACCACCCAAACTTAGTCTCTGAGATTGTTTGGGCAGTGGTACCGCTAGTCCAGTCTAGGTGGTACCGCCCACATCTTAAAATTTCGAGGGTTTGAATTTTGTGCTTCAATTTTGAATTCATTTGGGGCCTATAAATACTCTAGCTATTTCTGCATGGATAAGCAAGAAATATTGAGCAAAACTCTATGATTCTAAAGTTGTAAACCTTAGAAAGTTTAGTTCTCTCATCCCAAAACTTTGAGAGAGTTCTAAGGGAGGTGCGAGAGGGATACCTTATAAAATAGGGTTGTAAAATGTTATCTCCTAAACCTATGAAAAAGAGAAGAGGGATGTAAAAGGTGGTTGGTCTTCACCTATTGAAGGAAGACCGATAGTAGATGCCGGTGGCCTCGACGGAAGAGGAATCGGCGGAGTGGATGTAGGTCACGACGACCGAACCACTATAAAAATCTGGTTTACACTTCTCTTGAACAATTTACTTTAACTGCAAACCACTTTATTTGCTTTACATCCACTATGCTCTTCTGTGCACTTTCAAACTTATTACCTTTACGAAATGGTTTTTCGTCGGAAATAAATTTAATCGCAATAAAGTTTTGAATCGACATAATTTTTACCGCTACACTAATTCAAACCCCCCCCCCCCCTCTTAGTGCCGACTCTTTTCCTAACAGTTGGTATCAGAGCTGCATATTTCTTATTTGGTTTAACACTCAAGAGAAATGACTCTTTTCGACTTTCAAGAGGGTCACTCTCTCATTTGTCCTCCCTTGTTCAATGGGACAAACTATACATATTGGAAAACTCGAATGAGAGTTTTCTTACTTTCTTTGGATTTAAATTTATGGAGTATTATGGAAAATGGTTTTCGAAGGTCTTCTCTTCCAATGAACCATTAGAATGAATTGGAGAAGATGACTTTTTCTTTAAATGCTAGAGCTATGAATGCTTTATTTTGCGCCTTAGATAAAATCAAATTTAATCGGGTTTCTACTTGCAAAACAACTTTTGACATTTGGTATACTCTTGAATTCACACATGAAGGCACTAGCAAAGTTAAAAATTCAAAAATTAACTTTTTGATGCATGATTTTGAACTTTTTCATATGAAACCAAGCGAAACCATTAGAGATATGTACACCCATTTTACGAATATCATCAATGGTTTAAAAGTACTTGGTAAAAATTTTTCAGACTTTATACTTGTAAACAAAATTTTACGTTCTCTTAATAAGAACTGGGTGTTAGGATCTAGAGTCGGCACTAAGAGGGGGGTGGTGAATTCATGCAGCGGTAAAAATCACGTCTTCAAAAACTTCGTTGCGATAAAACTGGTTTACGTTGAAAACTGTTTCGTAAAGATCTTAACTTTGAAAGCATAGGGAAACATAGTGAAGGAGGAATTCAGTTTGCAGTAAGGTAAATAGCAAGAATAAAATGTAAACCAGAGAGCACACCAATTTTATAGTGGTTCTTTCATCATGACCCACATCCACTCCGCCGATTCCTCTTCCATCAAGGCCACCGGCATCCACTAACAATCTTCCTTTGATAGGCGAAGATCAAACTCCTTCTTACACCCCTCTTCTCCTTTTTCTGGGTTTAGGAGACAACCCTTACAAGCACTCACACTCTTATAGAATTCTAACACTTAGAACTTGAGGAGGATTCTCGCAAGAGATTTATACAGCGTTTCTTTACTTTTAAACTCTCTGTGCTTGTGTGCTTTAACCATGGATGAGAGAGGTATTTATAGGCTTCAAGTTGATTTAAACTTGAAGCCTAAAACTTTTCCATCTCGAGTTCCTCGGGCACGGGCGGTACCATCGGCCAGTGTCAGTCGACACTAACACTGTCCTGGGCGGTACCACCACCCAGGTCTAGTAGTACCACCGCTTGGGGGGCAGTGCTAGGTGGTACCACCGCTTGGCACCCTGCTAGGGGCGGTACAACCGCCCAGACTGGCGGTACCATCGCTTGACACAGTCTCGAAGACTGTGCCACAACGGTGAGATTTCTTGAGGCACTATTTGGGCCTCTTATTGGGCCCAACATAGTCCTTACATGGGCCTAGCTGGCCCCTAATTAGGTTGGCCCAAATCCAAGCACGTGTTGACTATAAAATCTTAAGACATTTGCTAAGCAAAACAAGTCCCTATATCTATTCTTCCGGTGAGCTTCCAGTGAACTCTTGGACTTCACGATGGTCTCCTTGGCGAGTTCCGATGAGCTTCTCTAGCAAGCTCTGAGACTTCTCGGCTGGTTCCTCTAGAACTTTCGATGAACGTCCGGACTTCCGACGAACTCTCGAACTCTCAACGAAGTCACGTCCTTAACTCCAGGACTTCATTTTGCTTCATGCCTTGCTATCTAGTTAATCCTGCATATGTAAAAACACACTTCGATCTAGACAATTAATACTAAGCATTAATCAAGTTGTCTGGCATGTCATTGGTCCCTTGACGCTTCGTCTGATTCTTCGGCGCATCGTCCTCTCTTGTGGCCTATTGCCCAATCGGCCAGTTGACTTTGCAACTCCGATATCCTTAGCGCAATATTCGCTCTTCTTGGCCCAATGCCCGAATCCATGGCCCGAAGCTTTTTGTCGATACGTTAACCGATCCACCAACCTGACGTCCAATCTTCTGACATGTTCCTCCTGCCCAACATGATTTTTTCTGCTTTAATTGTCTCATCCTGATCGAAGCATCCCGCGTCACTCAAAACATAGATTAAAACATAAACACATATAAATTGATTTCATCATCAAAATACAAGATTCAACAATCTCCCACTTTTTTATGATGACAACCAATCGACGATGAAGTTAACCTTAACTCCCGGAGTTTAAACAAACTCCCCCTATCAATATGTTGTATTGATAGAAACTCTTGGATTCAAAAATCCAAGCAACATGTCATGGTCAAATCATGCATGACATCAACATACTTCTCCCCCTTTGTCATCAACAAAAAGGAGAAGTTCCACTTTCTATGTGTTTGACATAACAGTTTCAAATCGTTGCATAATAAATCTTCAAGTCCTACCATCATGCAATTTTGCTATCATCATAGATATGCAAGATAGTAAGATAGCAATTTCTACAACATACAAGTTAGTAAATTTTATAACATTTTAGAACATGTAAGCTAGCAGTTTTGAGATGTTCAAGAAAGTAACACTTGCTTTTTGAAATATGCAAGTTGCAAGCTAGCAATTTTTTTGCTTCCTTTGCAATATTTGAGCTAGCAAATTTGCTTCCGTTGCAAAGTGCAGGTTAGCATGTTTTGCATCTTGAGATAGACAAGATAGCACTTTTGGTATGCAAATTTATAGTATGCAAGCTATCAAATTTTACACATAAAAAAGTTAGCAAAATTTTACATCTTTTGAGATGTGCAAGATGGACTATTTTGCCTCTTTTTGAAATGTGTAACTTGGCAAACATTGCTTCTCTTGAGATTTACAAGATAACACTTCTTGCTTCCTTTTTGAGATTAGCAAGCTAGCAAGTTTACCTCTTTTCGAATTGTGCAAGCTAGCAATTTGCTTTCTAGCAAGTTTTACTCCCCCTTTGTCATTGTCAAAAAGAAGGGAAGACCCTTTACATCAATTTTTAAATTATGACAAAGGTAAGGTAACAAAGATGAAAAATCAAGTCGTGAATATCAAAATAATTTTTTATCATGAATATTTCATCATTGCATGCATCAAAATAATATCATGAGTGTTTCATGCATTCATATCATCACATGAAGAATATCAAAAAGAACTTAGGTGATGAGATATACTTCATAAATTCAAAGAATTTTACATAATAAAATTGAAGTCATAAACCTTAAGAGATGTCATGAGAGAACACATAAACAATCTTGATTCATGTATAATATCTCTTAATTCATATGAATCATAAAAATTATAATTCCAAAAAATGAAGAGAAACTGTGATTTATTTTAACAAATCTCCTCTTAAATAAAAAACATAAAGAATTCTTAGGAGATCATGAAAAATCTTGATTCATATAAAAGATTTTATGAGAGATTATGATTTCGATAAAACTCATTCAAATTCATCAAATCATTTTCATAGTCCAAGAGATTCACAAAAGCATAATATATATGTATTCATTAATCTTTTATCGAAAAATCAATAAGATAGAGATGTTTCATCTTAAGTTATTGGTTTCATACAAGTATGCATTTATCTTTTTATTATAAATAAAAATATGCTTCAACTTTTAGGATCGAAAAATGAATTTCGTCATAAAAACCATCAAGACCAATAAATCACAAAAATCATCATGTATAACTTTAAAATCTCATGCATAAAGTCATCAATCATGGTATCAAAACATTTAATATTTTTATTACAACATTATGCATTACTTCAAATGATTTCATTTAATCAAAATCGAGAAATAACAATGAAAATCAATATGATACATATTATTACTTTTTAAAAAAATAATTATAGGATCATCATTAGATTTAAATCTAACATTTTATTCCATTAACATAAAACATGTAATTTTCATTATCATTTTTAAAATTACTAGCATGATCATAATTTTTACATTTTTATTTTTAAACATACAATTTTTAAGAAAAAAATAATTCTAAACTAAATTAAAAATAACTCATGAAAAAATACCATGTAATTTCGAAATAAATTAAAGGTATTTTGATTACCTCATCGTCAAATGTCGTTAAGGCGTAGTTTGCCACCTCGCCTTTGTTGATTTTCTCCTCGTCTTCGGAGGAGCTCGCTTCATCCCAATTTGTGTTCTTCTTCTTGCGTTCAAAGTAAGTAGTTGCATTCTTTTTGTTCTTTAATTTTTGTTTCATGAACTTTTTAAATTTATTAGTGAGGAGTTCATGTTCACCATCACTTGATCTTATGCTCGAGTGATCTTCAAATGTTCTAAGTTCGAAACCCTTCTTGTTCTTTGGAAGGTGGTTCTCGAGTTCTTCACGTGCATTGTATGTCATTTCATAGGTCATCAAAAACTCTATTAGTTCTTCGAGAGGGAAATAGTTCAAATCTTTTGATTCTTGTATTGCCATTACTTTCGGATTCTAATTTTTAGATAGAGATCTTAAAATCTTGTTAACGAGTTCAAAATTTGAAAAACTTTTACTAAGTACTTTTAAACTATTGACGACATCCGTAAAATGGGTGTACATGTCTCCAATAGTCTCTCTTGGTTCTATACAAAACATCTCAAAATCGTGTATCAAAAAATTTACTTTAGAATCTTTTATACTACTTGTGCCTTCATGTGTGATTTCGAGAATATGCCAAAGATCGAAGACCGTTTCGCACAAAGAAAACCTGATTAAACTCCGTTTTATCTAAGGTGCAAAATAAAGCATTCATAGCCTTTGTATTTAGAGAAAAAGTCTTCTTCTCCAAATCATTCCAATCTTTCATTGGAAGAGAAGACCTTTTAAAACCAAATTCGATTATGTGCCATAAATCGAGATTCAATGAAAGCAAGAAAACTCTCATTCGAGTTTTCTAATAAGTGTAGTCTGTCCCATTTAAAAAGGGAGGACGAATGAGAGAGTAACCCTCTTGAAAGCCGAAATGAGCCATTTCTCTTGGGTGTTAATCAAAATGAGAAATTATGAGGCTCTAATACCAATTGTTAAGATCAAGAGTCGGCACTAAGAGGGGGGGGGGGGTGTGAATTAGTGTAGTGGTAAAAATCATGTCTTCAAAATCTTCATTACGATAAAACTAGTTTATGTTGAAAACTGTTTTGTAAAGATCTTAACTTTGAAAGTATAGGGAAACATAGTGAAGGAGGAATTCAGTTTGTAGTAAGGTAAATAGCAAGAATAAAACGCAAACCAGAGAGCACACTAATTTTATAGTGGTTCGGTCATCGTGACCTACATCCACTCCGTCGATTGCTCTTTCGTTGAGGCCACCGACATCCACTAATGATCTTCCTTTGATAAGCGAAGATCAAACTCCTTCTTACACCCTTCTTCTCCTTTTATCGGGTTTAGGAGACAACCCTTACAAGCACTCACACTCCTTTTATAGAATTCTAACACTTAGAACTTGAGGAGGATTCTCACAAGAGATTTCTACAGCATTTCTTTACTTTTAAACTCTCTGTGCTTGTGTGCTTTAACTAGGGATGAGAGAGGTATTTATAGGCTTCAAGTTGATTCAAACTTAGAGCCTAAAACTTTTCCATCCCAGGTTCCCCGGGCACGGGCTGTACCATCGCCTAGTGTTAGTCGACACTAACACTGTCTTGGGCGGTACCACTGACTGGGGGGCAATGCTGGGTGGTACCACCGCCTGGCACCCTTCCAGGGGTGATACAACCACCTAGACTGGCGGTACAACCACTCATACTAGCGGTACAACCGCCTAGACTGGTAGTACCACCGCCTGACATAGTCTCGAAGATTATGCCACAATGATGAGACTTCTTGGGGCACTGTTTGGGCCTCTTATTAGGCCTAACACAGTCCTTACATGGGCCTAGCTGGCCCTTAATTGGGTTGGTCCAAATCCAAGCCAAATTACGTGCTAACTACGAAATCCTAAGACATTTGCTAAGCAAAACAAGTCCTTATGTCTATTCTTCCGGCGAACTTCCAACGAACTCTTGAACTTCACGACGATCTTCTTGGCGTGTTTCGACAAACTTCTTTGGCAAGCTTTGAGACTTCTCGGCTGGTTCCTCTAAAACTTCCCACGAACGTCTGGACTTCCGACGAACTCTCGAACTCCCAACGAAGTCGCGTCCTTGACTCCGGGACTTCATTTTGCTTCATGCCTTGCTATCGTAGTTAATCTTGTATATGTAAAAACACACTTCGATCTAGACAATTAATACTAAGGATTAATCAAGTTGTCTAGCATGTCATTGGTCCCTCAACGCTTCATCTAATTGTTCGGCGCATCGTCCTCTCTTGTGGTCTATTGCCCAATCAGCCAGTTGACTCTGCAACTCCGATATCCTTGGCGTAATATATGCTCTTCTTGGTCCGATGCTCGAATCCATGGCCCGAAGCCTTCTAACGATACGTCGGCCGATCCACCGGCTCGACGCCCAATCTTCTAACATGTTCCTCCAGCCCAACATGATTTTTTCTGCTTTAATTGTCTCATCCTGATTGAAGCATCATGCGTCACTCAAAATGCAGATTAAAACATAAACACATATCAATTGCTTTCATAATCAAAATACGAGATTCAACATTGCGATCCGAAAGTAACCGCAATACAAGAGGCAAAATATCTTAATAATTTTTCACTTGAAAAACTTTTTGGTTCATTAATGATATACGGAATGACGCACAATACACAAAATGAACTTAAGAACATCCTTCTAAAGAACAGGAAGGATTTCGAACTTAGAACAATCGAAGACCACTCGAGCATAAGCTCCAGTGATGGTGAACTTGAACTCCTCACTATAAAATTTAAAAAGTTCATGAAACAAAAATTAAAGAATAAAAATAAACTTAAAAAGAACGCAACTGGTTGCTATAATGCAAGAAGAATAAAGTAATCTTGGACGAAACGAGATCATCCGAAGATGAAGGACAATCCAACAAAGGTGAGGTGACAAACTACGCCTTAACGGTTTTCGATGAGGTAAAATACTCAAATGAAACCTCCTTAGTTTATCTCGAAATAACATGATGCTTTGCATGAGTTATTTTTAATTTAGCTTAGAAAAGTATTTTTCTTAAAAATTGCATGTTTAATAATGTAGTGAATAATGTTAAAAATAAAAATTTTAGGAATCATGCATATCCTTCTAGTAATGATCATGAAAATTGCATGTTTAATAATATAATGAATAATGCTAAAAATAAAAACTTTAGGAATCATGCTTATCCTTCTAGTAATGATCATGAAAATTATATGTTTTATAAATAAAATATTATATTTAAATCTAAGGATAATCCTATGTATGTTTTTCAAGAAGAAATAATGTGTATCTTGATGATTTCCGATTTTGATTGAAACCATGCTTGATGTCTTAATAAAAATATTAAGAGGTTTGATATCATGCTTAATATGAATCTATGCATGATGATTTGAAGAAATGATGATTTTTGGGTAATTTATGGATTATTGATCTTGATAGTTTTTATGATAAAATTTATTTTTTGATCCTAAACGATTGATGCATGTTCTTATTTGGCATAAAAAGACATGCATACTTATATAAAACTAACAACTTAAAATAAAACATCTCTATCTTATTGAGTTTTGAATAAGAGATTAAAATATATATTTATATTATTTTGAATCTCTTGAACTATGAAAGTGATTTTGATGATTTGATGATTTAAATTAGAATAAATTTTTTTTTATCCAAATCATGATCTTGATTCCTTGATATTTACAAATTAAGATTTATTATGAATCAAGATTTTTTTTAATCATTCTTCTTCGATTCTACTTGGTATTTTCTTAAGAGGAGATTTTTTAAATGAATCATGATTTTTCATAATTATAATTTTTATGATTTATAATGAATTGAGAGATATTATACATGAATCGAGATCATTTATGTGTTCTCTCATGACATCTTTTTGCTATAGGAATATCTTCATCTATATCATGATCTTGAATTCTCAATATTGATACTTGAAATTTTTATATGAATCAAGATCTTATTTTTGTACTCCTATGTTTCTTTTTGTTATTTACTAAAAATGAGATTTGTCAAAGTGAATCATATCTATTGATATTTTTGTTCTCTCATGACATCTTTTTGCTATAGGAATATCTTCATCTATATCATGATCTTGAATTCTCAATATTGATACTTGAAATTTTTCTATGAATCAAGATCTTATTCTTGTTCTCCTACTATTCTTTTTTCTATTCACCAAAAAGAAGACTTATTCTAATAAATCATGATATGCTACTTACATCTTTTAAGGTTTATGACTTGAATTTTATTATGTAAAATTCCTTGTAAAAATGAAGTATATCTCATCACCAAGTTCTTCTTGATATTCTTCATGTGATGATATGAATACATGTAATACTATAATTTTGACATTCATGACTTGATTTTTTTATGATTGAAATAATGATCAGAATATTGATGTAATTATGAATGGTGATTTGGTATTATGCATGCAATACTTCAAACTTATGATATTGATACATGCAATGATGAAATATTCATGATAAAAAAATTGTTTTGACATTCATGACTTGATTTTTTATCTTTGTTATTTACCTTTGTCATGATTTGAAAATTATTGTAAAAGAAAAAAAATTATAAAATTATTTTCTTCCCTTCTTTTTGGATAATGACAAAAGGGGATAAATTTTGCTAGCTTGCTAGCTAGCTTGCATACTTCAAGAAGAAGCAAAAAGCTAGATTATCCCAAAAGATATAAAAAAATTTTGCCAAACTTTTATGTGTAAAATTTGCTAGCACACAAATTGCAAGGAGAAAAATTTTCTAGGAAGCAAAGTTGCTAGCTTATTCTAAAATGATGCATGCAATACTTATGATTTTATTATGATGATGTATTTGATGTATTGCATATCATGTATCATGTATGGGAATCATGATTAAAATTGCATTGACTTGAATTAAATTTAAATTTAAGATTTATCTCAATTATGGCATATTGAAATAAGAATGACACTTTATTTTTGTCATAATTTAAGAATTGATGAATTACACTATTATTTTGTTATTCTCCTCTTTTTGCCAATGACAAAGGGAGAGAAAGAATTTTCTTGCACATCATGAAAAGAGGAAAACTTGTTAGCTTGAAGTCAAGAAGATGCAAAAACATGTTAGCTTGCTCATCTAAAAAAAGAAGCAAAGATTGCTAACTTGCATATTTCAAGAAGCAAAAGTTGCCCTCTTAAACATCTTAAATATTGCTAGCTTACATGATGTAAGACTCAAAATTTTTGCTAACTTGCAATGATGATAAAACTTGAGATTTATTATGCAATGATTTGAACTTAATATCTAAAAACACTTGCTAGTTGTACTTCTTCTTTTTGTTGATGACAAAGGGGGAGAAGTATGATGTTATGCATAAGTTTATGATAACATGTTGCTTAAATTTTTGAATCCAAGAGTCTCTATCAATATGACATATCGATAGGGGGAGTTTGTTTAAACTCCGTCATCAATTGGTTGTCATCATAAAAAAGGGAGAGATTGTTAAATCTTAGATTTTGATGATGAAACCAATTGGTAAGTGTTTATGAATTGATCTGCATTTTGAGGGATGCAGGATGCTTCTATTCGGATGAGACAATTAAAGCAGGAAGAATCATGTTGGGTCGGTAGAACATGTCAGAAGATTGAATGTCTAGTCGGAGGATCGGATGACACATCGATAGAAGGCTTCGGGCCATGGATTCGGGCATCGGGCTAAGAAGAGCGGAAATTGCACCAAGGATATCGAAGTTACGAAGGTCAACTTGCCGATTGGACAATACACCGCAAGAGAGGACAATGCGTCGAAGAATCGGACGAAGCGTCGATGGACCAATAACATGCCGGACAACATGATTCATGCTTAGTAATAATTGTCTAGATCAAAGTGTGTTTTTACATGTGCAGGATTAACTACGATGGCAAGGCATAAAGCAAAATGAAGTCTCGGAGTCAAGAACGCGATTTCGTTGGGAGTTCGAGAGTTCGTCGGAAGTTCGGATGTTCATCAGAAGTTCTATTGGAATTGATCGAGAAGTCCTGGAGCTTGCTAAAGAAGCTCGTCGAACTCGCCAAGAAGATCATCGTGAAGTCCAGGAGCTTGTCGGGAGTCCGCTGGAACATTACCGAGAGATCGTCGGAAGTTCATTGGAAGATCGCCGGAAGCTCATCGGAAGAAACCTAGACTTACGAACTTTATTTAGCTTAGTATATGTATTAAAATTTATAGTTAGCACATAATAGGGATTAGAATTAGGCCAACCCAATTAGAGGACAGTTGGGCCAAGTTTGGGCTGTGTTGGGTCACGAGAAAGGCCCAAGCAGTGACCAAACATGTGAAACCGTCATGGCATAGTCTCCAAGACTGTCTAGGCAGTGGTACCGCCTAGTGTCAGGCTGCAGGCGGTGGTACCGCCCGTACCTTGAAATTTCGGGGGTTTGAATTTTGGGCTCTAAATTTGAATCCATTTGGGGCTTATAAATACCCCAGCTATTCCTGCATAGATAAGCAAGAAATATTGAGCAAAACTTTGTAATTCTAAAGTTATAAATTTTAGAAAGCTTAGTTCCCTCCTCCCAAAGCTTAAAGATAGTTCTAAGGGAGGTGCGAGAGGGATACCTTGTAAAAGAGGATTGTAAAAGGTTGTCTCCTAAACCTATGAAAAGGAGAAAATGAGTGTAAAAAGTGGTTGGTCTTCGCCTATTGAAGGAAGACCGATAGTGGATGCCAATGGCCTCGACGGAAAAGGAATCAGTGGAGTGGATGTAGGTTACGATGACTGAACTACTATAAAAATTTGGTTTGCATTTCTCTTGAGCAATTTACTTTAACTTCAAATCACTTTACTTGCTTTACATCCACTACGCTCTTCTGTGCACTTTCAAAGTTATTACCTTTACGAAACGGTTTTTCGTTGGAAACAGATTTAATCACAACGAAATTTTGAACCGACGTAATTTTTATCACTACACTAATTCACCCCCCTCTTAGTGCGGCTCGACGTCCAATCTTCTAAAATGTTTCACTTTGACCCAACATTGATTCTTCTTGCTTAAATCAAATTATCTCTTCATGATCGAAGCTAGTCCTACGTCACTCAAAATACATATTAGATTATAAATTCATCAATTGGTTTCATCGTCAAAATCCAAGATTCAACGATTATTATTAAACTTAAATTTGGTTAATTAAGTTTTTGAACTTGGTCAATGTTTCAATTAAATCCTGCATTTTTATTTTTTATTAAAAATAATTTAATTCCATGGTATGAGTTAATTGCTAGCATAATATAAAATAATATTTTAGCTGCAAAGTCATACAACATATACTCAAAATTAATATTTAGAACATATCAAACTTTACTTGGCTTGTTTTATTGATCAATATGAGTGCATGTAGCGACAATTTTGCTTGATATTCATATCAAATTGGTCAATTGATCAAAAATGAACATTTGAAATCCAATTAAAATATATAAAATTTAAGAACTAATGAATGATACAATTTCTCCAATTATAAATATAATATAATTAAAATCAGTATATATATATATATATATATTACATGATTAATATAATGAGGTTGACGGAAAAGCCTTAGTACTTGCTGTCCCTTTTTTTACTTTTACTTTATTATTACATTTATTTTTTAAAAAATAATAAATTATTATTTTACTATTTATAGTCCTAATGTTATCAATATCTTTTTTTAATCCCCATGACCTCTTATTTTTTATCCTCATTGCTAATGTCATTTCCATCGTCATTTGTCAATGTTGCTCATCATCAATATCGCTTGTTGTCAATGTTGTCTAACTTCGCTCAATATTGTTCTTCGAAGGGAAGAAGATGAGAAAAAAAAAAAAAGTTTATGTACATTTATAAAAGTTAATTTAAAATTTAAAAAATTATAAATAGAATTATAAATAACAAAATTGAACCTTAAACAATAATCTTCTTAAAAAATTTAAAAATTACTATTTAAAACCCTTTCTTAATAATCACACTCCATACT
Source organism: Musa acuminata AAA Group (assembly GCF_036884655.1). NCBI lineage: Eukaryota > Viridiplantae > Streptophyta > Magnoliopsida > Zingiberales > Musaceae > Musa > Musa acuminata. The sequence continues at coordinate 28,009,088 of NC_088354.1, forward strand.
ATTTATAATCTCTTAAAAATAATAAAAAATAATTTATTATTTATAACCTGTCAAATTTATCTTTACCCTTTTTTCTTAATTTTTTATTTCTTATCGCTCGTCTACACACTCGATAGTCACACAAAAGTGACCATGGCCATGTCCTCATCGTTCGCTGTCATCAATTACTAATCTCAATTTGTTCGTCTTATCACTAATTTTCGTTGACACCGTTGTAATCGATTTTGTGTAGTTGTTATCGTCGTCGAATATGTTACTTGCGGGAGAAGAATAAGAAGATTAAGAGAAGAGAAAAAAGAAAGAGAAGAAAAAAAATAGAAGTCTAAGAGCAGAGGGAGGAAGAAAAAAAAGGATAAAAATAGAGGAATATTTTGATACATTTATAAAAAAGATAATTTAGTTATATTAAAAATTATTAAAATAAGGTTGTAGACGGAAAATTTGCCAAAATGATGAAATGACCGATATCTCCTCCTCCATCACCTGTAAAATCACGATATTACCCCTTTCATCGAGCAAAGAGGACTCATCGCGACTCGCCGATCCCCATTTCTCCCGTCTCCTTCAGAGTTCGATTCCGAGGTACTTCTCTTCCGCCTTACTGAGTTGTTGATCGAAATTTCTGTGAATCCCACTTCTCGTTTCCATATCTTCCATGCTTCTAAGGGTTTTTTCGGTCTCCGATCACAGCGATCTAATCTTTCTCTGCTGGGAATCGTATGGATCTTCGTTGATCTTTAATTTCTTTCTTATGTTATTCTGCTTGCCCTTGTATGATTTGGTTTCACCTAATTCCATAAATTAAGGAGTTTTTCCCTCTGTCCTACTCTCTTATTAGGGGCTTTTTGATATTTCGGTGATTGCTTGGAGCAGATTTGTGTTGATTGTGACGGTAGATATAGTCTTAGTTCTTAGCGCTACCAATGAGAACGGCGTGCTGATTGTTTGCGCAGCAGATGGCGTCGAAGTTGCACCAGCTTCGGTCGAAGGCTGTTCAAGCCTCGGAGTTCATTGCCAAGCATGGAAGCACTTACTACAAGGAACTGTTGGAGAAGAACAAGCAGTACATTGTTCAACCGCCAACCATCGAGACGTGCCAAGATCTGTCGAAGAAGCTCTTCTATACACGCCTTTCAAGGTCAGTCTTCATGTCGATGTGATTTCATTTTGGTCAGTTGCTTTATAGGGCATATAGACCACTGAAGATTGGGGTTTTGATGGGTGGGATTGGTTGGAAAGCATTTGGAATATTGAGTGATTTGAGGTCAAATATCAACTCAAGTTTAAAATTGAGTAGCTATACTGTGAATATGAGCGATAGCTAAAGGACACCAGTGATTAACAGGTCGCTTTATTTTCCTTCATTATCTGTGATTTGTGAAGAAAATATCTGCACTTTTCGCGCTGAACATGGCATGGCATACATGTAAAGTGTTATTCTGAATGTAATCTGGTGTTCTTTCTATCATTTGGATGTTTGTTGATCACTTTTGAATCAGAATCTTATTTCCTTATTCAGTCCTAGCAAACATTTATTTTTTCTTTTATATGTTTAGAAATCATATAAAAACACTAACTAGAGGATGCCTGACTTACATTGTGGCGTTGGTCACATGATGATTGGTGACATAGCAAATCTCTTTATGCCTCTTGTAAAGTTCTATAGCAATTGTGTTGTTTGGACCAGCAAAAGAGATGTCACTTAGTTTTCTTGTGATGGATTGATGCACCTAATTGTTAATGGTTTTTTCCTTTTTTTTCTAAATCAAGATCTCAGTTAAGTCAGAATGATCCAGTAAATCACTTGAGAGAAATGGATCCTAGAGTTGATTCTTAAATTGATTTCACTTGGACTCGAAATGACTTAGTATACGTGTTGGAATCTGATCAAATTTAGGAGTCCTTACCTGTAATGTTCACTGGCTTTGGGTGCTTCACATGGCATCAAATGTATAACTGAAGGTGCCTAACACAGTATAGACACATTGTGATAAGACCATAAGTTTGCTGTCAAGTAAGATGCAGGGACTCACATCTATGGAGAGTTGGTACCAGCTTTTCTTTAAGCTAATTATGTTTTGTTCAGTTTATTTAATTTTTGTTTAAGCTGATGTCCTAGTGAGTCTCGGAAGAACATCTGATTGAGAAAATGCGTAAAAGATCTATCAGACTATCAAATCAGTCTCAAAGGGGAACTATGAGTCACCCTTACGAGAGAGAGTTTTTTGGAGGCCATATTTATAATTTTATCCTTTATTTTTTTCCTTCGAAGTTTCTCTATTTTTTATTCTGTTGGTTTGTACGTGAACTGTTCTCTAAGGTCATCTAACTCTCTGGTTATTCATCAATTAAAAAAATATTTTTCATGTTATCTTCCTGCTAACATCACAAAACTTGAGATTTCAAATGGATCATTGGTTTACTGAATTTGATTTAACTAGAAATATTATCTTGTGCAGAGCTCAATGACAGGATAAAGTTTATGTAACCAACCCGAAATAGTTGGAAAATTATGGCTTCTTCTTCTTCTTTTTCTTGTTGTTGTATCTACTCTCGATCACATATCAGTGGCTATTTGTTTACTGTTCTCTGTGCAAATAGTTTTAGAGACTGTTTAAAATTGAAACCTAAACCTCAATTTTCTCTTCCTATTGCTTTGAGGCTATATCATAGACTTGGTTGTTCCTTCCTGTCTCACAGTTTAAAATAGTGACTAATTTAAAGTCTGTCTTAGCTGCTCCATGATGCTACTGATATGGTGGAATGTCTTGAAGCTTTTTTCCTTTGTATTTTTCCTGTGTTGGTACGACTAATGGGGTATGTGTTGTGCTGCTACTAAACAAAATAAAGTTCCCATATTGTCACGGACTTAGCTGGAATTGCCTAAGTCGTGAGGCACCCTTGCGGCCAAGACGCGAACTTAGCTTGCGTTGCTTAAGTCGCGAAGCACCCTTGCGCCAACTTCTCGAACTTAGCTGGGATTGCCCAAGTCTTGACGTGCCCTTGCGATATGCGTCCGCAAAGGTCAGCCAATTTGCAACCTCACTCAGGTCCCGAAGGACCTGTAAAAAAGAAAGTTGATTAGTTCGAAGAACGAGCGACGGACAAGTCCCGACGTTTCGCGAAGAGGGAAGCTTTACAAGCAATTCAGTGAGCACCTTGCGCACATGAGAGAAAACAAAGAAAGGAGGAAAACAAGGACTTTAGAAGGTTGAATGAACAGCTGCAAGTCCATAAACAGCTGCTCATCGGGTGCTGGATGCGAAGGCAAGTTCCCGTCAAGAAAATGTGCGAACTTGTGAAGATTGTTCAACGCCCGATAATATACCGAAGCCCCATCCAGCCCTGTGCCACTCGGGGGGTTCCAGGGTGCTAAGATGGCTGACATTTCGCGCGCTACAACGGGCTGCAGAAAATAGCCCGCGGCACGCGAAAACGGAGCCATTTTGGGGTTTTTTGGCCCGGCGCGGTGAGCGGTGGCACTGTGCACTGCAACCTGTTCGAACATGTATTTTTACAAGCAAAAACACACAAAACCAAGGCAAAACAGGTTGCCATATCTTTGTTCAAGCATGCAAAAATGTCAAACGGTTCGTTGAACGAAGTTGTTGCGAGTGCGTGACAATCGCTCGTGACATTCTCCCCCACTTAAACTGTCGACACCCTCGTTGACGCTTGTTGGTAGTTATTGATGATTGCTTCTTCATGTCGTAGGGCATCTTCGGGCACCCAACTGGCTTCAGTTCAGGGAAGTTTTTGCCATTTCACCAAGTACTCGGTCTGCTTAGCTCCATTGGGTAGCTTTATCTTGCGATCCGCCAGAATGATTTCAACTCGCTTCTCGTAGGAGGCTCTGGTGGGGGGGGGGGGGAGGTAGCCGAGTTGGAACACTTCGGGAAGCATCTTGGGGATCTGAGTGGTAGGCTTTCAAGTTGCTGGCGTGAAAAACATTGTGAATTTTGAGCCACGCCGGCAGCTGCAACCTGTAGGAAACGTTGCCCACCCTATTGATAATTGGGAAGGACCCTTCGTACTTGCACACCAATACTTTGTGTACTTTGTTCCTAAAGAATTGGAGTGATGTTGGTTGGAGCTTCACTAACACCAAATCACCGACTTTGAACTCTTGTGGTTGCCTTCTCAAGTCGGCCCACTTCTTCATCTTTTTGGCTGTCTTCTCCAAGTAAGCCCGCATAATATCTGCATTTCGGTGCCATTCTTTGGCAAAGTGATATGCTGACGAACTACTCCCAGTGTATCCGATAGCCAGGGTGTGAGGAGTCGACGGTTGTTGTCCTGTAATGATCTCGAAGGGGCTCTTGTTGGACGTAGAGCTCCTCCACATCAGTCCCCATCTTCAGCCAGTAGAAGGCCCTCTCCACGAGAGCCAAGGTTCTGTGAATGCCCGGATGTCCAGCCCAAAGGGAATCGTGACACTCTCTTAAGAGTTCACGTCTAAAATTATCCACTCGAGGAACATAAACCCTATTCCCTTTTGTGTAAACGAGTCCCTCCTAGACCTAAAATCGTCGTATCTTGCCTTCTTTGATGAGTTGTATTAGGGTTACTACCTAGGGATCACTATACAGTCCATCCCTGATCCTGGAAAGGAAGTTGGAGTGCAATTGATTTGCTTGGCCTCTGCCCTCCAACTACATGGCGTTCACTCGCTCCACCTTCCGGCTCAATACATCGGCCACAACATTTGCTTTTCCGGGCTTGTACTCCATTGCTATATCAAACTCAACCAGGAAGTCCTGCCATCGTTCTTGCTTTGGGCAAAGTTTCTTCTGAGTTTGGAAATAGCTCAAAGCAATATTGTCTGTCCTCAACACAAATCGCGATCCAAGAAGGTAGTGTCGCCAAACTCGTAGACAGTGGACCACCGCTGTCATCTCCTTCTCGTGCACCGGATACCGCCGCTCGGTCTCGTTGAGCTTGCGGCTCTTGTAGGCCACTAGATAACCCTCCTGCATGAGTACTTCCCCAATAGCGAAGTCTGAAGCATCTGTATGGACTTCGAAAGGCTCCCTATAGTCCGACAATTTGAGCACCGGTTCTTCCAACACAACTCCAAGACTGCTCCTTCTAGGAATGCAGTTTCACATTTGTCAGACCCCACCTCCAAGACTGCTCCTTCTTCAGTAACTCCGTCAGTGGAGTTGCACGCTTTGAATACTCCGCTATGAAGCATCGATAATAGTTGACAAAATCAAGGAAGGATCTCAACTCTGGTACCTTATTTGGAGTTTGCCATTTTGCAACAACTTACACTTTTGATTGGTCCATCCGGATGGAGCCATCCCCGATTCGATGCCCCAAAAACAAGATCTTCGTTTGAGCAAAGTAGCACTTCTCCTTTTTCACGAACAAAGTGTTCTTCCTGGGAACCTTGAAAATTGTCCGAAGGTGCTCGATATGCTCCTCGAGCATTTGGCTGTAGACGACGATATTGTCCAAGTAGACGACCACAAACTTTATCCAAATACTTTTTGAATAATTGGTTCATAAGAGTGCAGAACGTGGCCAGAGCGTTGGTTAAACCGAAAGGCATCACCAAGAACTCAAACACTCCATACCTGGTCACACAGGTAGTCTTCGCTTCGTCGCCTTCAGCAATGCGCACATACCAATATCCCGATCGGAGGTCGAGTTTGGAGAAATACTTGGCCTTGCCCAATTGGTCGAACAAGTCCGCGATGAGTGGAATTGGATACTTGTTCTTCACTGTCACTTTGTTGAGGGCTCGATAATCGGCGCATAGTCGGAGGCTTCCATCTTGTTTCTTTTGGAAGAGAATTGAAGCTCCGAATGGTGCTTTAGAACTACGGATGAGACCACCGCTTAGCAGTTCATCTAACTACTTTCTGAGCTCTGCCAACTCTGGAGGGGGCATACGGTAGGGTGGTCTCGCTGGAGGCTTCACTCCTGGCTCCAGCTCGATGTGATGATCCAGGCCTCTGCGTGGCGGTAGAGTCTTCGGCTACTCGGGTGGCATAACATCTGTGAACTCCTTCAAGACGTTCACCACCACAGCAGGTTCATGAATGACCTTCTCGTCGAGTGGCTCTAGCTTCATAGCAGCCACGAATGTTAATTCGTCTTTTCGTACCCCATTCTTCAGTTGTAATATCGATATCTGTTGGGGTTCCTTGGTTCTTCTCTGAGAGACGGGAACCACACAGGGGTCGTCACCTCCCATTATACATAGGGAGTTTAGGAACAACATTGGCACCAACTTCGCCGCGTGCATGAATTCCATTTCAAGAATCACTTGGAAATCGTCCAGTGGCACCGCCAACCCGAAGATTCGCTTGGCCTCTGAGTTTACCGCCTTCATTCGACTTGGGTTCTTCTCCAAGATCAGCCTAAGTCGCTTTGCTTCTCGATTAGCAATAAAGTTGTGAGTAATGCTCGTGTCCACCATTGCATGGGTCGTTTGACCATTGAGCTTAATGTCTATGTACATCAGCTCGTTACTTCCTGCTTTTTGCGGTCTTGTCTTCATGTTCTCCCCCACTTAACCCCGCATAGCGTTCAACAAACGCATTGCCCCCATCCGGGGTCCTTGCGACTCCTCATCGTCGCTGCTGGATTCTGAACTACTCGAACTAAGAGCGATAGCCTTGCCCTTGTCCGATTTGGGAGGATGGATAGAAGCTGTTAAGGCATTGAGTGCTTGTTTCTGTGGGCACTCTCTCACTATGTGCGGCCCTCCATACAAGAAGCATCCGTCAGGTTTTGGGGCCTTGCCTTTTGAGCTTAGCCCTTTGTGAGAACTCTTCTTCCTTTGTTCGCCCCCGGGCTCCTTCCCTAGAGAATATTTTGGGGGGCGATTTTCTGAAGATTGTTTCCTTTTTCTCGGGTCTTAAGAGGAAACAAAGTCGGTGAGTCTCTCTGCAGCAGCAATTGTCCCGATCACATCGGTGATATTCCTTCGATCCAGTTCTTGTTGTGCCCATGGCTTCAAACTATCGAGGAAGTTGAACAGCTTATCCTTCTCGGACATGTCCTGTATGTCCAGCATTAGTGCAGAAAATTGCTTCACGTAGTCTCAAATGGAAGTTCTTTGGTGGAGTTGTCTTAGTTTCCTCCTTGCAACGAATTTTATGTTCTCGAGTAGAAACTGAGTTCTCAACTCTTGCTTTAAGTCCTCCTATATGCCTACCGTTGATAGACTACATGTCAAAGAAGAAAGTTTAACCCTAATCTTAATAAATTGATGATAAGATCATGTCCAGTGTTGCTTGAATTTGATTATCATGTTACTTCTTAGTCTAGCAATTTGGTGTTACTTTATAGATATATGTAATCTTTTATAGTATATGATAAGTTGCCACATGACAATAGCTTAGGTGTTCTGACAGACTTTGGTTATCGTATTGAAGTTTCTTCACGGTTCCCACTGTGGGCTACTAGCATCATTTATGAGGGAGAGACAAGTATTTGTCTATATTGAATAGTAGCTAATTTAGTAATGAAGGATGATTGTAGTAGCTAATTCAATATTTCCAGATTTGAATTGTGGATTGTTGTTCATTCTTGACAAAATAATAACTTCAAAATCTTTTAACAGTTAGTGATCTGTATCGTTCACCTGTGAACGACCAAGATGCCTTGTAGATGACAGGCATCATGCCTAAAGGCTATTTATTGTTTCAAATAATAAAGGCTTTAGTTATTTTGATTTAAATATGCACGACTCATATATTCCATCCTTTTCTTTTGTTACATGTGATAACTTTTTCTACTAGTTATAACAGATTTTGTACTTTTAAAAAATATCATTATCTTAAAGATTTATGTTCTCTCTTTTATCTTCATTTCATCTCGTGTAAACAGTGGTCCTATGCTTAATTAGAAACAAACTATCATTTCAGTAGACTGGCATCTTTAGGAAAGGATGCTACCGGTCAATATGCTAGTTTTCAAATTAGAGTTGAATTCAGATAGAGAACCCCTTAAACATCATTGCTGAAACCTTTGCTTTCAATCTTCCTGCCTGAGAGTGCCAACACTCTTGAGAAACATTGTTTCTCTTTCCCCCTTGTTGTGCCTGAACTTATTGTGTTGTGTACAAATTACACACACCCTGATATCTAATTTGTTGAAAGCTTTGTTGATGTTGGTGACAAGTACTTCACATGCTGGGTGGTTAACTTGTGGAAAAATTATCTTCCACTGTGGTCATGTGGAAAAATTATAGCTGTTTGATGTACTTACATCCTACTGCACTATTTCATTTCTGAGTTTAGCACTATTTATGCTATGCCTTATTGCAGATTCTTATGCAGCTGCCCAACATGAATTCCTTCTCCTACCCTTTTGTTTTATCCTTTCTTTCAGATTTTCTTTCCTCACTCTTTGTTCCTTTTATATATCTCAGTGACGGCAAAAGATTTATGTAGCCAAGCCCAAGCAGTTGGGACTCTACTCCTGGACCCTTCCTTGTACCCCAAATAGTTGGGGACTTTGGCTTTATTGTTGTGGTCGTTGTTGTACTCCTCGACCTCTCCCTCCCACCCCCAGAATTGCAAAGTCTTAGTGTTCCCTCTCAACTTCTGAAATGGGGTTTCTCCTTGTTTGTACTAGGCAAATCATGAGATGTCTTAGCTCGGCATGAGTCCATAACCATATATAATAGGACTTGGATGAGATTTACAATCGTATCATACTTGTCTTAAAACAAGCAATCTGCAGTACTAATGCCTTGTCTCTCTACAGCATTCCTGGTCGTTACGAGTCATTCTGGAAGGAGCTTGATGGCGTGAAGCACATCTGGAGAAACAGGCAGGATCTGAAAGTTGAGGATGTCAGCATCGCTGCCCTGTTTGGGCTTGAGTTATATGCATGGTCCTGTGTTGGCGAGATCGTGGGAAGAGGATTCACTTTCACAGGCTACTACGTCTGAATGAGTCTGACTTCTGGATCCCAATAAGTTTAATTTCTTCTTAGATGCTCAAGCTTCTGACCTCATTTTACATGCACAATTTTGTTCACCCGATACATTTTCTTAAACTGGTGGTCAGCAAAACAAGCATAGTTGCCGCAATAATCTGCTGGCTTGTACCTCTTCTGTCAGTGTTTCATGCATTGGCTGTTGTCGGACACTTGCACTATCTCAACCCCCAATTCTACGGAAAGCCCCTCAATGTGAGTAGACATATGTACGTCCGGACTCGACTGCCAATCTGCAGGTATGTTCGATGATCATGTGCAATATATATTTCAAGATTATTAATCCCTTTGATTTAGGATTTTGATATTGATTTATGGTGATGCATAGAATAATCTTGTGTATATGGTGCATTGTGTTTCATAAGGGCCCAACGTTAACATGGACTAAATTCTCTGCCCACCGTATAACACTTCCGTTAAAAGTGAGATTAGTACTTCTGTATTCAACTTAGATCGATAAACCTTTCCCATATTGCAAAAAATAAGGAAAATTTGTGTATGACCAAATTATTTTCTTGTCATTCTTAGATAATATTATCTAATTATTTTGTCAAATGAACTAAAGATTGGTTTGACTGCACGTTAAATTGATCGTGTGTAAAGGGGTGGGATCATCCAAAACACATTTTATAAAGCCCACAAGATCACCACACCTACTCACTGTCATTTCACACAACATAACCAACCGTGCCCTGCCACCGCTTGCATGCCAAACGTATATTTTACCGAAACAAGTATATTCCTTTACCAAAAGAAGGCAAGAAAAAAGAGACAAACAAGGACGAGTGGTATGCAACTATCTGCCCTCTTTTGTTTCCACTCCCGTCGTTATGTATGCCTCCAAAGTCAACTATTTTCATATTTATTACTTTAGGCCCAAAAATTATACGATAAGTTTTTAAAAATATAATTTAACTTTGAAAACTTTTGATAGAGCATTCCAACTTAAAAAAATCTTAAATCTTTATAGGCTGCATGAAAAAATTATTTTATCTTTACCTTTATCAAATTTATTGTCATCTCGATTGAATCTATCGTCACATTCTTCCTGCATCATCGTTTGTAACCCTCATGCGAGAAAGGAGGGATCGTTGAAACTGCCTTCAGTATCGCGTCTACTATTTTCAAAAATAAACATCCAAATAATTTGATTTCTATATGAGTTATAGTGTTTTTAGTATATTTTAAAAAATACTATAACTTTCGTAACAAAGTGAAATTGATTGAAAAATTAGAAAAATACTTATGATTCTCATTTCATAAAGTAAAAATTATTGTGGAGGGTTAAAAAAACGGAACGGGTGGGGGAGGGGGGGGGGGGGGGGGGGGGGGGGGGTGTGCGGGGGAAAGGGAGGAAAAACTTAGGCAGGTGTGTGACTCTCAAATTAAAAGTATATTCAAAATTAGATGAACCAGCGAATGCTATTAAGGAAATATGAAAAAAAAAACATATGGGAAAAGCCAAAAGGAGGAGGTTTTTTTTTATGGGAAATCGTTCAAAAAAAAAAAGAAATATTGTGTGTGTATATATATATATATATATATATATATATATATATATATATATATATATATATATATATATATATATATCTTCTCGCTCATCAGTTCCCTGTTACCCTTCTCTCTCTCTCTCTCTCTCTCTCTCCACCTGTTTTCCCTGCAAAATCTCTCCTTTTTTCCCCTGGGATTCCCCTCCCGATCGAGACGGGGAGGGTCCGGCGGTGGAGAGGGGTTTTGATCTCTTGCTGTTTTGATGAATGGAGTCGGATAGCGTCGATTGTGTCTCATTGACGGATGGGCTTGATGAGGAGGAGGTCACCCAGCACCGCCACCCCTTCCCCAAACCACACGGCAGCGGCGCTCCCCCTCTCCCCGGGATCGCGCCTGCCACCAGCGTCCACGAGCTACTCGAGTGCCCCGTCTGCACCAACTCCATGTATCCCCCGATCCATCAGGTCGGTATTTCGTATTTTGGAATTTTGGGTTGTCTTCAAAGTGATGGTGATCGGGCGATTACGAGATTATGCATTCTTGACACTGGGTTTTCCCATTATATTTTGGAATTTTATTATCAATAGTTGTGATTTTTCTGGTTATTTTGTTAGATGTGATAATAAGGGCAAGTATTTGGGCTATTTCGGCCAATAATTTGTGAAAAGCTTGGTAATTGAATGGTTATCGTGGTGACTTATAGTTATTAAGATCATGCAATAATTGGAAGCTTTATGATAGTTGAAAGACTCAGATGCAGGTTGATTCGGCTTAATTGCGCGTAAGTAGAGAACTTTGACTTTTGTGGGTTCCCCGTGGCAATGTTAACATCTATTTGGTCAATCTTGTTTCACTACGTTTCTAATTTTGAACGTGTGTCGCAATGAGATCTGATACTGTATTACTAATTAAAAATAGGGGGCCATATAGATCTTGTTTCAATTGGTTGCTTGGCATGTGGATTCGAAATTTAATTAAATGATCCAGAGTAGTTGTTGATGTTAGGACATATACGATGGATTATAAAATTTAATTAAATGATCCAGAGTCGTTGTTGATCTTAGGACATACATAAATGATGAAAAAACCTTCTGATGGATCTAAATGAATTTATTGATCTGAAACATGATATGCTTCTTTATTTGTCCTGTCATCGGTTCTTATGCTTGGTAGTTCTTGGCCTGTACAATTTAAAACTGATTCAGATTTAAATACCATAGCATATACACTGACAAAATTTTGGATCTGATTTTTATTTCACAGCTAGTTATTGCGATGTGGTGAATGCAGTTATATCATCTAGTTGAGGTTTATGCAATCCACGGTAGAAAAAGTACTGGAAAATGGGAATTTTTTTGTGGGTTATAGTTATGTTGTAGCAATGATGAGTCTGCTTTATGCTTTCCTTTCCGTTTCATTGTGTAACAGCTGAGCGAGGACCTGGTTAGATGCCTTTTCATATTTGACTTGGGAATTTTTGGGTTGTTTTTAGGCTCTTAAATGCTTTGCTGAAGGATTTGTGGTTATCTCGTTTCTTTAAATTGTTAGCAAAATATAGACAACTTTTGCGAAACTAGAGCTTATTTGCATAATCATGATCTCATGGAACCATGTATTTAGACATATTAAATCATGGTCGGATAGACTAATTCGGTTTATCGGCAAGGATAAACATGTTTGCTATTAACTGCTTATTTTGAATCTGCTTACGTCCTACTTGGTCTTATCCTGTATGGGGGAACTTCTACCACACAAAGGAAGTAAAGGAATGCTGGTAAAGTTATGTTTGTACCCGGTTATATTTCTCAGAAGTTGATTGGCCTCATTGTTAGAAGTCAAACATATGCATTGTTTCTTTGATCTCCCAAGAGAGTTCTAATTTTGGCTGTTTTGATGGTTTAAGAAATTCCAGGTTGTTGCAATGGTTTCAGACAATCTGTAGCAGGGCCAATGTTTTTGATATAAAATCATTAAGAGAAGAAGCCTTTTCTGTCAGTGGGACAGAAATCTAACAGATCAGGATTGCTTCAGCAGTTTCTATGATCCGATCTGTTTTGCCACTTTGACTTGAAAGAGCTTTGATTGATTTGGACTAATCCCGAAACTGAGTTTTGGATTGGGAATTATCGACCCTAATCTATTTTCTGTTGTTTCATGTTGGGATCGGTCAAGAAAAAAAGAATGGTGATTTTAACGTGACAAAATTTGAAAGCTTCAGGTGTATGGTAGTATGATTGGAAATTATTGAAGCCTTTGGATTGCATCATTCGTGTCAGACTGCGGCATTTGTTATCTCAGTTTATTACAGAGTATTTTGTGCAAGCTTTGTTATAGTTAAGGATTGCCATGGTGCTGGCATGTTCCGTGACCACAGGATATCAGAATATGTTGGTGCCATGACCAGTTATGTGCCTGCTACAAATGTGCATACTCGGTTCTAAATGATTGGCATGGGCATGCTGCAGAACATGGCTACATGTCCAGTGGATCCTACCATATTGATCACTCTTGTGCCCATTAAGTTGATGCTTCATTGTGGTTATTATATCTCTTTATTGTTACTAATGACATGTTTTAAGCATGACTGTATGATTTATCAGTGTTTTTAAAAGGCATTCGGGTGCTCGTCTAGGCGCTCGAGCGAGGCGAGGCCCAAGCGCCTCGCACAAGGTCTAGGTGATGTGCTTCTCGTAAGTGCCACCCGGGCGCTCGATCAAATCCAATGAGTCAAACCAGATTTTGGACTCTCGTTCGATTCAGCAGTGACTTAGTTGGCTCAATCAAACCAACTAAGCCCAACAGTAAAAAAATCGAAACCCACCCCCCTCCCTTGACTCGCTCGGTAAACCCTAGGATCCCTCGTTGCATTCTTTACAGCTGATGGAAAGGTCCAATCTTCCTCTTCCACCACTAAGTCCTTTGCCGCTGACATAAAGGTTCAAATCTTGCTCCTTCACTGCTGCTTTTCTCGTGCGCAGCTCCCTCTACTGCCTAATCGTTTGTGTGCAGCTCCCTCCGTCGTCAAGGGACAGTTCCACAGATTTCTCCATTGTTGATGTCACCGTCCACAACTTCCTCTCGCTGTCCGAAGGTTCCTCCCCCTACTGCACACTATTATAACAACTGTTGAAAGTGGATTAACTACTATTAAAAGCGGATTGTTAATCCTTAGAACTGATAATTACAACTATTGTTACCATATTTTATATTATATATTTTTTTATATATTTTATAATTATATATTTTATATATTTTAATATTCTAGAACGCCTAGCTTCGCTTGGGTTGGCGACTAGGCGCTCAGGCATTTTGGGACCTTGGCGCGTAGTGCTTTTAAAAACACTACGACTTACAACCATTTTGATCTGATTACGTTATGCATAGGTATGAAAACAGTTCAGGTTTGACTAAGATGAACTGTTTAATGCTTTTCCAATGCTTGTAGATCTCCTCTTGCAAATTCTGAATTATGAACAATTTAATCAGTCATTGACCAGCAAGTATGATGATCATGTATCTTCAGAAAACATCAGATAATGTGTAAGTTTCCTTTCGACTGTTTTGTAATTCCTGCGAGGCACCATTTTCAGATGAACTGCTTCTTTTCTTCTTGATTCTATTTAATAAATGCTGCCTATTATGTACCTGGATTTACATAGTGCCTGGTCAATTTGATAAAGGAAAGATTTGTACAATTGATATATTTATGTGCATTATAAATGTTTCCCTGTTATTAGTGATAAGGAATAAATTGGTATCACCTACTAAATTTCTTGCTGCTGTTAATTTTTTGTTCCTGTATTGAAATCATGTTTTCTAACTTTTGCAGTGCCGTAATGGGCATACACTCTGCTCAACTTGTAAATCAAGAGTGCATAACCGGTGCCCTACTTGTAGACAAGAGCTTGGGGACATCAGGTGTCTAGCACTTGAAAAGGTGGCCGAATCACTTGAGCTGCCTTGCAAATATAGCACACTTGGCTGCCCTGAAATCTTTCCCTACTACAGCAAGCTCAAGCATGAAGCACGATGCAACTTCAGGCCTTATAATTGCCCATATGCTGGATCCGAATGCTCAGTTGTTGGCGAGATTCCTTTCTTGGTCGCACATTTGAGAGACGATCATAAAGTAGACATGCATACCGGATGCACATTCAATCACCGTTATGTAAAGTCGAATCCACGAGAGGTTGAAAATGCAACATGGATGCTGACTGTAAGTATGCTTGAGGCCTTTAAAGTTATGACCAAAACTTTCCAAGTTCTCACGACCACTTTGCAATTGTTAGTATATTTCATTTCATTCATAGTGTGCAAGTGTACTCAAATTGATTAGATTGGGAAGGAGGCTGAATTTTCATAATGTTTTGTTGAAATGGAATCCATCAACTGCCAGATTGACCCTTTACAGATTTACAGCCTTTTCTGGGAGTCCACAAATTCAATTCTATTGTAGAGATATATAGAAAGTGGAACGGTTCCTACATAAAAAGAATACAATATTTGTAATCACACTGATTTTGATATGGTTTTGAATCAAATTCCTCACTCGGTGTTTTTTTGCCATCCAGGTCTTTTACTGTTTTGGACAGTACTTTTGCTTGCACTTTGAAGCCTTCCAGTTAGGTATCGCTCCTGTTTACATGGCGTTTCTACGGTTCATGGGTGATGAAAATGAGGCAAGGAACTTCAGTTACAGCCTTGAAGTTGGGGGCAATGGCAGGAAGCTAACATGGGAAGGTACTCCACGTAGCATCCGTGACGGCCACCGCAAAGTCCGAGACAGTCATGATGGTCTTGTAATACAGAGGAACATGGCCTTATTCTTCTCTGGTGGTGACAGGAAAGAGCTGAAGCTGCGTGTCACAGGCCGGATATGGAAGGAGCAGCCAAACCCTGACTCTGGAGTGTGCGCCCAGTCTCTATAGGTGAGATCCGAAACTTGTATGTGCCATTATGTCAATGCAATGTGTGGCTTTGTGGTTGCGATGTGGTGCGTAACCATATCGCACTTTGATGCACGTTAATGCGATAATTGTGAATAGAGGAATGGATGTTTATGTGGTTCGAAAACATGCATCCTGGAACTGTAGTGACTAATAACAGTATCTTCTGTCAGTACAGTAGGATACATGATTTTGAATATTTTCCCTTTATTTTATTTTAAAACAAGAAGCTTTTCTGTTCCTTTTCCAGATGAGTTTATTATGAGTAGTCTTCTTCTTGTCATTTTCCAAAATAAATCGAGTTTGTGTATCAGAAGTTGGGAGGGTAATTTGCATTATGAACTGATCAAAGGGTATAGTGTTTTGGTTCTTCAGAACTTTTTTGAGTTATTGGTTTTTACTATATTTCTGAATCTACTCCAATCGGATGGCTTTGTCACCCCATGCACTCTTGTTTATGACATCAAAGGCCAAGATCAGTCAGTTATTAGCTATGAAGAGGGAGAGTTTTGCTGCCACTCGGTTTCTCTGACTTATTTCAGAGGCTTTTTGTCCTCCTAATATGCTTTCTTTCTTCCTCTTGTTATGTGACATCGAATCAAGAGTCTTTTGGCAACATTGGAAGGAGTTGCACAGGGACGCGCTATTGGAACTCTCCAATACCAACTCTTGTATTATCTCTCAATTTACACAATATATTTTCTGATGGAATTACAAACATTAATGGTACATGGTTTATATGGTAGAAGAGCAATCGCTCTGATGTTTACTAATGATTATGTTTGTGGCTCTTTTGTAGCTTGGTGGTGTTACAGATGGAGCCAGCCATGAACCTATGTTAGATTTACTCATGCAACACAACTATTTAATTCTTGTGAGTTTTATGTGTGTATGATTCGAGTCCAGGCATCCAGAAATTATGCTAACATACGTTGAACATGGTTTCATCAAGTTGCACGGTGTATCTTTTCGAGGTATTTGTTCTTGCCAGCCATATATTGAGAGGAAAAAAATTATCCCACGTTCAAAAGAGAAAAAAATAATGAGAAAAAATAAAACGAAAAATGACCCTCTAACAAACATTAAAGTGTTTAGGTGACTTATAATAAATTATTAATATAATAACACATATAATTTAATTTTTTTATTTAAGTTAAAAGAAAAATCGAGATCGTGGTCATTGATTAGAGGAGGATGTTCATCACTGAGCTTAGAGCTTTCGGTCCTGCCTTCGTCGCTTCCTCTTCTTAGATAAGATAAATCTTAATTTTTTTTAAATTTAAATTATACATGTCATTATATTAATTAATAAATAGACTTTAACATTTATTAACTTAGATTTAATGGCAAGAGTTTATATACTATTTTTTGCTAAGTGGTCACCAAGACCACAAGGACTAAAATGGATTTAACTCTTTTTTAAACTTAAATTATATAGATCATTATATTAATAGTTTATTGTGAGTTAACATATTTATTATATTAATAATTTATTGTGAGTCAACATATTTATTATGTTAACTCAGATTTGATAAGAGATTTATTAACTCAGATTTGATAAGAGATTTATTAACTCAGATTTGATAGGAGGGGTTTATATGCTATATTTTTAAAAATATAAGGGTTTTTTTAGACACAAGTAAATCATAAGGACTTAAGTGATTCATGATCAAAACTACGTGAGCTAATATTTAAAATTTATCGATCGGATATATCTATATCAAATCTAAAAATTTGTTAAAATGACTTTTTTTTAATATAATTTTAATTAATCTTTATCTAGAATTAATGGAATGTTTTTTAATCCACGTAATACTTTTACTCACATTTATTCTCGACTCAATTAATTAATGGTTATCCTAATCCAAATTAACTCGATAACCTTTTTTAGCTTTTTGCTCATATTTATTCTAATCTAATTTAAGTATTTTATCTCAAACAGTTATTTGGGTATTAATAATTCATCCCAAATACAACAAAAATATCTAATTTGCTGTTCGAATCTGTACCGAATCAGATGGATGGATATCCCATTTCGACCTTAACGGATCAAATCGGATCCGCACAAAAATCCGTATCCGCTTGTTAACGGATCCGACTTAACTAACCTGCTTTCTCGTTTTCCCGAGACGGTGAGTTCTCCGTTACGCCCGAGCGAACCGCGCATTAACGGCAACCGTTTCGATTCCGTTGCCATTTCCCTCTCTTTCTCCTCCGCTTGCCTTCCTCCTCCGTCATCCCTCTAAACCGTGACGATGGAGGAGGAGCGAAGCGGATGACTCGCAGCCAAGACCGGAACGAGAGAGAGAGAGAGAGAGAGAGAGATAAGCGCGAGATCGATCCCCGAACGGAGCTCTAAATTTGGAGCAGCCTCCCCTACCCGATCATGCGCTCCATCAGCTGTATTCCTCTGCCGATTTAAGGTGGCCTCCGTCCTCCATTGGCCTTCGGTTCTTCCCTTTCTGTAAGAATCCGTCCCCCTTGCATTCGATTCTCCGTTGAGTGATTTTTTTTTTTCTGGTTTTTCTTTGAAGATCTTTTCAAATTTGGACTCTTTTGATCCCCGGGTGCTAATTCTTGGCTGAAACCCCAATTGTTCGTACAAAGGCGGTTGTTTTTGCTCGTGTTCTTGTGATCCTTGTCCGATCACATTGTTTCCTGGTTGCAATCCATGTTTAGTTCTTCTTCGATGATTAGAAAGGCGGATCCTTTAACGACCTCTGGCAATCACATTGTTTCCATGTTGCAATCGTTTTCCTCTTTTCCCTTGGAAGCTAGTAGGATTCGGACGGGATTGTGCTTTATTGTTTGTTGTTCTGGGTGGATTAAATCGAGAGGAAAACGATTTCCTTTTGGTTGTGCAGCTAAAATCAAGCTCTGACGGTTGTATGGTTTTCCTTGCAGTGAAAGGGATGTCATCCGCCGGAGTCACTCTTCGGCCAATCCGGGAAGATGTTGAACTGTCAACATGCCATTCCGATGGAGCCGGAGGTCCACTTTACTCTCCAGAGTTGATAACGATATACCTGGCAGTTCTGGGTGCCCCTGTCATCCCCATGCGGGTGTTGGAGTCCGACTCCATCGCCTCCGTAAAGCTCAAGGTCCAGAGCTGCAAGGGCTTTGCTGCCAAGAAGCAGAAGCTGGTATTCGATGGCCGGGAGATGGCTCGGAATGATTGTCTAATACGTGACTACGGTGTGGCCGATGGCAACGTCCTCCATCTTATCATCAAAACATCAGATCTCCGTGTCATCACCGTGAAGACTGCATCTGGAAAGAAACTCAAGTTCCGCGTCGACCGGGGGCGAACCGTTCGTCATGTCAACAAGCAGGTTGCGGATCTTGAAGATGAACAGTGTGTCTTCCAAGGGCGGCCTCGGAAACAGCTTCAAGACCGGAAGGAGATCCATAACATATGCACAAACAACAATGCATTCATCCACCTGCTGGTGCATAGGTCGGCAGAAGCCGGCACCGGAGCTGTGGAGAATGACTTGGAGCCATTTTTCAGGGCACCGGTGGCGGACAGTAGGCCTCCGCGTAGGGATGCGTTGATCGAGCCAGTCATCGTCAATCCCAAGGTGGAATTGCCTCGATTGATGAAGGATCTGCTCGGCGCCACTCTTTCTGGACTGGACAAGGGAAACCCACCTATAATGTCTTCGGAAGGAACAGGGGGAACCTATTTCATGCAAGACATCACGGGCAATGAGTACGTTGCCGTCTTTAAGCCGATCGACGAGGAACCACTGGCCGAGAACAACCCTCGAGGACTTCCACCGTCGACGAATGGGGAAGGGTTGAAAAGGGGGACACGGGTAGGAGAAGGTGCCCTCAGGGAAGTGGCAGCGTACATTCTTGATCATCCCGTCAGTGGCCGCCGCTCATTCTCACATGTGGACTTTGGATTCGCCGGGGTTCCTCCGACCGTCATGGCTCGATGCTTGGACGGAGGCTTTAACCATCCCACCGGATGTGAACACGAAGCGATAGACTTCAAGATGGGATCACTGCAAATGTTTGTGAAGAACTATGGAAGCTGCGAAGACATGGGGACTCGGGAGTTTCCGGCGCAGGAGGTTCATAAGATCTGCGTGTTAGACATTAGATTGGCAAATGCAGATCGGCACGCCGGAAATATCCTAGTCTGCAAGGAGGGGGAAGGAGGACGGCTAGCGTTGGTCCCCATCGACCATGGATACTGCCTGCCTGAGAATGTGAGTTTGCAGAGACCCACTTACCTTTTATTTATTTATGTATGATCTGAATTCTCTCTGGAATTTTTTTTCTCACAGTTTGTTGTTTGATGATGCAATGCATATATAAATATAATATTATATTATATTTATGCTTGCTTTTCTGATTGATGCAGTTCGAGGATTGCACATTCGAGTGGCTCTACTGGCCTCAGTCTCGCCAACCTTTCAATTCCGAAACCACAGAGTACATAAAGTCGCTGGACGCTGAGCAGGACATCGCACTGCTAAAGTTCTATGGGTGGGAGATGTCGCCCGACTGCGCTCGCACTCTTCGCATCTCCACCATGCTTCTCAAGAAAGGCGTCGAAAGAGGTCTCACTCCGTATCGTATCGGAAGCATAATGTGTAGAGAAACCATCAACAAAGAGTCCAAGATCGAAGAGATCATAAGCCAAGCCAAGAATGCTGTTCTTCCGGCCACCGACGAGGCCGCATTCTTGGAGTCGATTTCTGACATCATGGATGCCTATCTCGATCGACTCAGCGTATAGACCCACCCACCCATCGGAGGCTTATATTTATGCGCACGCAGCCACGGGCGTGTATGTATGTGTGGGAGAAGGATATCATCATCGTTGATACTTGGAAAAAGGCGGATGGGAGTTTGCGAGTATGTATGTGAGAGCAGTCAGTCAGTGTATAGATAGATGTGATGCCCCCCACCACCACCCCCCCCCCCCCCCCCCCTGTGTTGATGTGATCATGCTTCACCATGACATAGGAGGCGAGAGGTTCTTGCGACTTTCGACTGCCGATGGTTGCGTCTCTCTGTTTAGTTCATGTCTCATGCAATGTCGTTGTTGGGAGAATGAACATATACTCAAGAATCCTAGTAGATCCATATTTTATACCCCTCTCTCTCTCTCTCTCTCTATATATATATATATATATATATATATATATATATATATACAGCACTCATGACAACAGCCAAAGATTAATAGTAGGCTGGAAACAGCCATATCTGCTAAAACAAAGACTGAAGAAACAAAATTGTAGGTTCAGACTAAACTAGTGTTCCAAATCACTTGTGAAGGGTTTCATACTTATCTCTGTCACATACCATTCACAGCTTGGATTTGTATATAGGTTATGTTCTCTAGTTCAGAAAATTTGCAATCAAATTAGAAGGGGTTTCGGAGCTGGATGGATTCACAAGGCAAAAAAACGAAGGAGAAACCACAATCCATGCTCTTCAGGATTAAGTTGCATTTGGGAGCTTTTTTTCTAGGTGGTTCCTATCTCATCATTCCATGCACACAAAATTGGAGAATCATTCTTTTTCCTTTACTCCCTCTTTGTAGGCATCGATCATGTAGAATGAAAGGACATCGAGTGTATCAGAAGAACGAATAGATATCTTGCTATTACAAAATAGCAAGATATGCTTATTTTGAATATAAAAGGAGGATCAAAGGATATGCTATTACGAATAGTTATACCCTCAACCCTATGGGAAAATACACTCAGAAATACATTACCAGGCTACCCAACTATGTAAATTATAAATCCATTCACAAAAAAAACAAAAAACCAAAAAAAAAACAGAATTCACAACATTTGCACTTTGAAGAGAGAGAATTATCTAAGAAAAGCCATTATCAAAATATACATGAGCTTGAAACCCTCTTTGTGGAAGCGCACAAGCATAAAGCATAACAATTCACTTCACTAGAATTCAATTCCCCTGCCATGACCCAAAAAATATTATGCAACTTTTATTTACAGACACCACCTTCAAAAAATTGTTCATCCTTGGTTGAGAAGAGCAAAGTCAAACATTAACTACCAAAATGGAAATTCCTGACTGAATCCGTCTTAGTGGCAGATAAAAGACAAACAAATACATTGCTTTGAATCATTTGGGAGACACTGCAAGCTTTTACATCAGCAATCATAAAAAGTCAAGAACAGTTTCAAGCAACAGAGTTGTAATCTCAGTAGGTAATAACAACAAAGGCGATGCGAAAGACTTCATGATTACTAGATTCTGCATCCAGGTATACAGCACATATATCATCATCTGTCACCAGTCATTGGACAAATCATTGTTACACATGTTCTAAACTTTCACCAGCCTCAGATCAACTATCCAGTGGAATTTAGAAAAAAGGGAGCAGTATCTAAGAGGCTGAAAGAAAATTCCTATGGGAAGAAAAAGCAAAGATCCTTTTGACTATAATGCTTTTGTCATAACAGAAGCATATTTATTCATGAAGCATTATATAACAGACAAATCAGCTGCACCTATGCCATATTTACAAGTTCACAATTAGTAATCTCTCTGAATTCATTGAAGGACTGGTGTTATAATTTGCAGAGCTTCTTCAGTTAGGAGGGTCAGGTGATCTGTATCCCCAGGGGTTCTTGGTAGCCCAGTTCCATTGATCACGGCACATCTCTTCGATGCCATACTTTGCTCTGCAGTAGCCATCATTTCAACATCCATACAAGAAATTAAACACTGTCAACCAGAACCCTAATGATAACATATTGAGCTGAGGAATGGATTCTTCAGTCATACTAAGAAACAATGACTAACAACATTAACAAAAAATATGAGAGAATTGGCCTACAAGAATGTCAAGTATTACTGCATGAACTGAAGCATAAAGTACATACTTCCAACTGAGTTCCTTCTCTGCTTTGACGGTGCATGCATAAAGAATTTCAGCATCACCAGGACGCCTTCCAGCCATGACCAGAGGAATTTTCTGAAAATAATCTAATAAGTCGAGACTTATAGAAGAAAGACAGAGCATGCATACTAACACCATGTGGCTTGACTGATCTCCAATCCAGAATCCTTCAGCCAGCAATAGGTAACAACACAACACATTTTACTCAAAAGCAGAAGATTTGGTAGAGAATTGATTTGAGTCATCTAATGAAATTCATGATATGCATCTCAATATCAAGTTATCCTACCCTAATTACACACGATTGCTCAAATAGCCAGTCGTTTTTCTTCATCTTAATAAATCATGTTGCCTGAAACTGTAATACCTTGCCAGAAGCCTTCTCAAATGCTGCCACCATTTCTAATACGGATGTTCCCTTTCCAGTTCCTAGATTATAAACTTCACAGCCTGCAGCTTACAGTACTTTGTCAGATTAAACATATCGAAAGCCTTGCAAGCAATTAAGAATCAATACATGAATGCTTTAAAAAACCAACATGGTGAAATATCCAGATAAACACTGATGGTTAGGCATCAAATGTGGTGTTTGAAGATTAAATTGTTAATCCATGTCTTTAACTATATGAGTCACCTCGCTTGAAGGTGCTTACTGTCCTGTATTTGGTCTGTAATACTAAAAGCTCTTCCATTTTAACAAAGCATGTTAAAGCACAATAAAAGTTCTATATCATAAATCATGCTCATTAAAAACAGAAATGCTAATGTAAGCCCAAATAAGAAAGGACTAATGTGAATGTCTCACTCTAGAAAATATTAATGTTGTCGAACATATACGAAACTGTTCCAGCCTATTTCAGCACAAGTAGATAAGAGTAGCATTAGGGCAAATGTTAATGGCGTGCTAAGATTTCTAGGAATATTAAAATCTTCCATTGAACCAAGTTGAAGCATAGTTATCATACCTGACTCTGAAAGGATGATACAAGATTCAGATGACAATGATAATAATAATTATGCTGCATAATTCTGCACGAGCTGAGTTTCAAAAAATATAAGCCACATGATGTTGAGAATGCTAAATGCTTTTATCATCCATAACCCAGATGACACACAGGTGACCCATAGCAAACCCCACAGAGATAGTATAGACTTTGGATAGCAACGGAAATCATGATCCATGAGACATTCTCCATTTAGATACATTCGGTACTTGACAACACAATAGCTATATGTTCACAAGCTTGGAATAACAATGTTTGCAATTTCATACTGGACCTGTATCGGTCCCTGGTCAGACCGATATGTATGATCAGTGCACACGACAAGCAAGAAGAGGAGGCAAAAGGAGAAGAGGAAGAAAAAATAAGAGAAGAAAAGGAAGAAGAGGAAGTGTACCTGAAATTAGCGGCACACGATGGGCAGCGGGCAACATCAGGCCAGTAAAGAGGGCTCACATAAACCAACAGTTTATGAGTTATATAGTTTTTTTTTTTACTTTTTTTAATATGTCGGACCAGACCATCCAAAATGGAGGTAGTCCGCGTCTTGGTTTGGGCTTGACACTAACTAAACTGCGACACCGCTAAATACCAATCAGGAGGAGCCAAACCGGGTGAAACAACAACCCTAAACCAAACTGAGAAAAATTTGTGAAAAATGGGTACGTGGGTCAAGGATTTAAATCTAGGTCCAGTGTTGGCTTTGGAAATTAATCAGATCGGTATAATACTGATATATTATGGTATAGCAACCAGTAACATCCTATATCACTTAAAAAAAAATAAAAAATGACCATGTCATACTTTCCATAAAAAAAAAAAACCAAAAACAACAAAAGTGATCATTAACAAACTTAGTTTTTATTTACACAACTTCAACTTTAAAGACTCACCAAACAACAATTCAAGCTACCAAAACCTAGCTTTCCATGCATATAAGTATAAACAGGACCTATAACACTGGTTGCTTGGGTAATAGTCAAATATTTAGTGCAGGTGAAAGTTGGTGTTAGGTCGTAAGCATTACTTCCTAAAATGTTGCTGAACATTATATATCCTGAAGAATAAACAATAGTCTGAACTATATATCTTAAGTTTATAAGTTGCAAACACCAAATGTGTAAATAATAGTAAATAGCCTAAACTTCACCATAAGCAAATGTGTAAATAATGGCTGTAATCAAGAAATTTACAAAAAGTATTTGGGCCAGCAATTACATAAAGTACTACAAATTTTAATTGCATCCAATACGTACCTATGTTGGGGTCCTCAAAGAACTTCTGCAGGGCTGCAATATGTCCATCTGCTAGATCAACAACATGGATGTAATCCCTTACCTGCAGCCATTTTGTGATGACCATAAGAAGAAAAACTGTAATAACTAGCACTAAAACAATAAAATTTTTGGCCCTTGAACCAAGCAGTTTCTGCATTAGATAATACTAATGTTGTATATTTAGAATACTTGACAGCAACATATGAATAAGTAAATCTATCAAAATCTGCACTATAAGTAAATCTACAGTTTCTCAAACGCACATTTTCATCCAAAATAGTCATAGAACTAATATATAAAATTTAATGCTATATACATTAACAACAGAATCAATATCATAAATTAAGCTCCATTACTTGCTTCAATTAAGATGATTGTTCTGTCAAGCTGGTTCCAGTAGGATAAAACCAAGTATCACAATATTTGAGTACATGTCCTTAAACAACTTAAACATTAAAGAGACCAAAAATAAATAAAAATGATATATAATTCATGAAAAACATACCCCTGTGCCATCCTTGGTTGAATAGTCATTTCCAAATACTGCAAGTGTAGGTCTCCTACCAACAGCAACTTGCTGGACAAGTGGCATGAGGTTATTGGGAATTCCACAAGGATCTTCACCAATTTGTCCACTGGGATGAGCTCCAACAGGATTGAAATATCTTAGTAGCATGATCTTCCAATCACCATCTGCATGATGGATATCATGACATATTTCTTCAATCATAAGCTGCAAATATTGATATAAAAATCTTCAGATCACACCAATAGGTACATAAAGGTAAAAAGTGAAAAATAAAATGTAGGCAAAGAAGAAAGAAGGAACCTTGGTTCGACCATATGGATTCATTGCACATAAAGGTGATTCCTCTGTACAGGGCAGATCCTTAGGCCAACCATAAACGGTAGCTGATGATGAAAATACCAGCTGAGAAGTTTGAAAAATCAGTCACCCAAATGCTTTAATGGTGAAATATATGTACATTCATATCACTGAAACAGTGACCCCAAAAGCCAATATTTCATCAGAAAGGTCATAAATAGATACTTTAAAAATATAAATTAATTTACATAAAAAGGTTATCACATAACAATAATTACAAAGAAAGTTCAATTTCTTGGTTACATGTATTTTTATATAAAACAAGGAAATCATCAAGAAAACAAATCCTAACAAATGTCTATTGCATTAATCATTATGGTAAAAGAAAATAAATATAAATTCATCTAATATATATTTATTATCAAATATCAACTTAAAAGGCTATCTCATGAAAACTAGTTTGTGTCTCATCATCCTATGTGGTGTGGTTCCTTCACAACCCTGATATATGTGAATGCCCAAAAGGTCAGGTATGTCATATGTGTAAGAGCCCATGAGAGAAGGTTTATGAAAGGACCGTAGCAAGTATACCCGAACTAAAGTAGCCTTCCTTGAATGCCTCTGGGGCCCATTGAGGTGCCCATTCCATAAACTTCAAAAGAACTATTGGGTAGAACAGAAAGCGGTATACACAAAAAGACACCGGCAGTATGAGAGTTATCAAGTCCGCAAGGAGTAGCCATATAGATATGGCTATTACTAAAGCATAGAAACGCAAGGCCATAGCATGACCTCATTCCTGATAGAATCTGTATTTAGGATAATATTGTACATGAACAATTGATCTTTGTCTCAATGTATACCTCTCACAATTTGACACCATAAAATGTTAAATGGCACATGATACTCTCTATCAAGATCTTGAGAAATTTGCTATTTAAATAACAAGTTTTAGCTCTCCACAAAAACTAGATAAGCATGGCAAAACAGACAAGGCACATTGGCCCAGCCTGTGGTCATGTGGCCAACTATGAGGGAAAAAAGGAGGCAGAGTGTAATCCATAAGATTCCTTTGATCACAAGAAATTATGGAAAACAAAAATGTGCATTCAGTGTATAACAAGCATGCATGCTTTTGCTTCTTCAATGATCCAACTATTGAAACAGCATAGGACCTTCTCCTTTTACTTATTAGTTACATAACTGGCAGAGTGAAGAAATCGATGTGCTACACCAACTGAGAAAAAACAATTCATGTGAACAACCATTGAGAATGAGATAAGTTGTTTCAGAACACTGAAGAATTTGTAATGATGTTCTAAATGTTTTGTTTTTCTTTACAATCTTCTAAGAAGAAAAATCTTGGCCAACAAATCAAGTTTATCCAGAGAAATACCTTTTTGCATCCATGTGCAGCCATTACTTCCAAGAGAGTAATTGTACCAATGATGTTATTTTCATAATAAATCAAAGGTTTCTGAACACTTTCACCCACAGCCTTTAGACCAGCAAAATGTATAACAGCATCAAACCTGATGACAAAAATCATAGCTTCATACACGAAGAACATAAACTCAACATAAGATTCTGAAAATTACATGAAGAAATCCACTGACATTCACATTTAAGAAATACAATAATAATAACAAAAGGAAGCCATGTTCAACTATTTGGGGTTGACCACAATGATCTTTCCCTGCCATTGAGTTCTATTTAGAGCAATATCACTAGTTCAACAAAGAGAAGTCACATATCTTTTTTACATTTTTCTAATTAAACTTTCTTATGTCTCCTACCACTCCTCATACTACTACAATGGTAAACCTCATCTAACAAAGGTTTTATAGGTTTCTTTAGGATATGTTGGCACCATTTTAAATGATTCTCTCTGATTTTATCTTATTTTAAAATATACCACATAATTCATAAAAGTAAGAACTTATTATGTCATTTCTGATGATCCCACACTTTCATCTCATTATCCTCATCCCAACAATGATAGTTTTGTTGTACATATTGCTGTCTTGATATCCAACATTCCAACCACATAAAGTATCTGACTACTGCGTTCTAAAATCCTTTTAATCAAAGAGGAATGTTAATCACAAAAATGTAAAACTGGATCAAGAGACAAATACATGAAAAGATTCATGACTATAAAAATATCAAACTCTGGTACCTATCTATTCTGCATGGTACCTAATTATTCCACATAAAGCTTAAGTGTCTCTATCTGTTATGACTTTGGCCAATCGCAACCTACACGGAAGCCCAATCTTCGTTTCTGTTCTTCTAGGTTGAGAGATTTGGGATATCAGTCGACAGAAACAAGGATAATCAGCAAAAAGAAAAAAATGTGTGAAATGTTCTTAGGGTAATAAATGTCCATTAGTCTAAAGATATAGGAATAGTTTTTAACAGTATGTTACCTAATAAATGTCCATATACTGATTCTCATGATAGTACCTGCCTTTATATTTATCAATCAAATGCATAACTTCAAGAAATCAATTAGGTTCAATTTTGGTTCAAGTGTTAATTCTAAGAAAGTTTGACTTCCCACATGATTTCTTGATTTTTGTGCTGGTTAACTAAATTTGCTCAATTCCCAAACAACAGACGTAATTGGTAAGAAATGGAATGAGGAGCTACTTAATAACTAAGATAGCTAGACGTTAGATCAAAACCCGGAACATAACTACAACGAACAGAGAACTTTTACTAATTTTTAAGGATAGACCCAAAATATCCCACTTTCAACTGAAACAGCTCAATTTTCCTTTCTAAACCAAATATTGACTGCCTAAAATGTATTCTACCAATCAAAAGTCACATTTCATGCCAATAAAATAGTATTTAAATAATGCCATAAGTTCTTATATTTAAAAAATTAACAAGTAAGCAATGTGACATGACCATCAAGAAAACCACACAAGGTGCCAACTTAATGTAAGTGATCAAACGACTTACGTATAAATATCAACGAAAAAACACTTACTTTGATGTAGCAAAAACTTTTTCCAATGCTTCCTTGTCTCGAATGTCAAACTGCAGAAGCATCCGCATAATATAGCAATCAAATCCATGAAAAAAGAACTGCTACTTTTGCATTCACTATGAAGCATAATCAAACTCATGAGGACAACAGGATCAGAAACAAAATATATATAGGCAACCACAAGAAAAACACCATCACAAATCAAGCCCGCCTTGATATAATTGAGACCAGAAATTGTGATAACAAATATAAAATGTTTCATTTTCATGGAACCTTATTATGGATCAGGAAAATATTCAAGAAAGCAACTTCTAGAAACAAATAAAAAATTTAGTCAAATCGTGGAACTAATAAAACAGAAACCAACCATTTCATTATCTTGTTTAGAATAAGAGAATGCGTGCAAGGATTATGACGATTAAATTAATCCTACTATAGCAGCTAAAGCTCATTCCAATAAAAAAGTGGAATTATAACATATAGGATCAAGTCAAATGGTTCAGCAAGAGTACAGCTATTTCCTATCATCGAAAAAACATTATTTTGTGAATAACTAAAGCTGAGGTGAGACATTTTTATTGAGCAAC
Source organism: Musa acuminata AAA Group (assembly GCF_036884655.1). Classification (NCBI taxonomy): domain Eukaryota; kingdom Viridiplantae; phylum Streptophyta; class Magnoliopsida; order Zingiberales; family Musaceae; genus Musa; species Musa acuminata. The sequence continues at coordinate 28,038,073 of NC_088354.1, forward strand.
TGAAATAATAATTAAAGAATGGTGGTGAATTTAGCGAAACAACTTGAAAGTAAATACCACACAACTGCCTGATTTGGCGAAAGAACGCTTGCAACAGAAATATGCCAAGAACCCTAATTTTACAAAGTCACTAACTAGAATACGCGGTCACCGACCAAAAATTCCAAATCATCAAAAGTGAAAAATCCACACATCCCTAAGGATACGGTACTCTACGACTTTCTGAGCCTCCGAATCCAAACCGAAACTAGAGCCAAATGGGCCATCTCTAACCAAAAGTTTCGATTTTGCTCGATGCTTTCGGGAGAAAAGATAGACAACCAAATCATCACGATGAAGGTCCATCAAAACTGGGGTCTTTCAATAAAATAAATCCGAGGAATAAATCACCTCCATTAAAAATAAATCCGATACCCAAAACCCAGTCTCCGCCCCACGTGTCACACAACAAGAGACGACGATTACCCGATGAAAGGCGAGGTTCTTGCCGAATTCGCCGGCGAGTTGGGCGACGCGCTGGACGGCGACGACCGATGAGTTATCGAGGTTATCCACCACCACGACAGAGAACCCTTCCAGGAGGAGCTGCAGCACGGTGTGGCTCCCGATGTATCCGGCACCACCCGTGACCAGCACACGCCTCGCCATGACCGGAGAGCGGGACTGAGGCAGCGGAAAACGAGGCGAAAGGTAGGGTTTTGGGATGAGAGGTAGGACGAGGAGAGGAGGGGAAAGAAACGTGGGAGAGGAGAGCGAAGAAGAGGGAATCGGGAGCGGACAATTGAATTGGAAGTGACAGTGTCGGGTTTGTATATAGAACACTATACGTTCGCCGTTTGGTTCCGTTTTGACCGCCAATATGACACGATGGGAATGGCTTTGGGATCGTCGAGAGAATATTCCCAGACTACGTTTCCTTACTGATTGTTACTACTCGCTGACCTGGTGCAGTGTGTAGCACGTGGACCCCACACCTGTGTCCAATAAAAAACCAGGTAGATAGTCGAGCAAGAGTAGCACGACATAATTTCTCACCCGTTTATAAACCCCTGCCGACCTGGCATAAAACACGGGTCCCACTTTTAAATCCAATAAGGGAACGGGTAGTTCGTACGGGTTTGACGAGATAAACGGATAAGTATCGCCTCCCGGAGGTTGACCGACGCCACAGGTCGTAGATTTTGTTTCATCCCCGCAGGCATACCTTCATGACGACTGCATATCGGCCGAGGATGCGTGAGCGGGTGGTTCTCGTTGACGACGACTGGTTGGGGAGACTTATCGACCGACCTTTGGCAGGGGGCGGTGAGGGAAGGAACAAGAAAACGAGCCGAGCGGAGGACGCGTGTCCGCGGAGGTGCGGAATGGATTGGGACGAGAAGAAAGCAATGGAGGCGTCGTGGCGTCGAAGACAGCAGCAGCAGCAACGGTGGCTTCCGAGAAACCACGCAACACAATGAATCGGCCGTCAAACACGTCGAGACAATTTGCATGGCGATTAAAATCAATGGCATCTAACTATTTAATCATATATTTTTTTTCTTATATAATTTTCTGACATTTCTTGTTTGATTAGAATCCCTACTCTGATGATGAGCTCAGAAACTCTGTGTTTTTTTTACTTCATCAAATGAATGCCACCAATCTGATTCATTGCTGACGAAGGCAAGCAGGATCTGCACTCAACACTTGTCCTCTTTGACTTGATGCACGAAAGCTGACGTCTTTGGCATCCTTTACGGGCTGGGCTGAGCATTCTTCCACAGATGCTTTTGCAGCTTTATTCTAGATGGCGTCCGATTGCTAACATCCATCGTTTAGTTGTTAACTCGGTACTTTTAACGATCTGCTGCTGCAAGAATATTGAAATGTTTATCCCACAGAAGCTTTATTGGTCTACTAAAGACGATGGCTGATGGGCTTGCATCCATGCCTCATCAACTAATCCTGAGTCCATAATTTAGTAGTGTCATCATGCTCCTTCTGTGAAGTGAGAATGATGGCAAAAGCAGAGCATAGAAACTCCAAAGCTTGCAGTAAGAACTTGATCTTTATCCTCAGAAGGTCAAAGGTTTTTCCATCTGATACAAAACCTCTGGAGAAACCATCACTTCAGCTGAGTATCTTCAACAGATTCATCAAGGTAAAACAAAGACCAAAATCCATCTTCCTTCATGCAATTACCACAACACAAAACTGTTGGGAGACCTCACCCTGGAAGCTCTTGATTGTGACTAGAGAGTGGTGATCCATAACAAAAAAAACCTTGCTTATTTGAGATGGGCATAACATGGACTCAGGAATGTAGCAATAAGCTAACCATACCTCGACCAATAGATTTTTGCTTGCATTGGCGAGAAACCATAAAAGCAATTTGGAGGTCATAATTCCAACCGAGAAAATTTTAAGCATATGTATAAAAATGAAGCAAACTTCACAATGACTTTTTGGGTAAAACATTAGCTTATAAGTCTGATATAAGAATTTAAGGGACAAGAAACGTTAAAAAAGCATGTTAAAGCAGCTAGCAATTGATTAACCACAAGATGTACCTTTACTGGCAAATGAAACAAACCACTTTTGCAGCTTTTGCAAACTGCAAAGAGTGGCCCCCCCCATTTGAAGAACACACTAGTAGCAACCACACAGAAATTTCTGTATAGAGTTGATGAAATGAGAAACCATAGTCAACAAAATTATCCTCATTTAGCAAAGTTGGCAAACTGCCGGCGAGGGCCCCCACGTGCTACGCCACTTCCCTGTTGCTGCCATGGGACATTGTGCCTTTTGTGCAATCTGACAGCATTTTCATGGTTTACCTTCTGGGACATCAGCCTCATCCTCTGCTCTTTCATATTTGCAAAGAGAGCATCTAAGGTTTGAGGCTTCTGCTTGGCAACTGCCTTATCCTGCACGAAGCATCAAAGAGACATCAGAAGACACATCCATTAGTCCATTTGGAAGTAACAAAGAGAATCCAAGATACAAATGAACCGAACATTAGAAGAATAATTACAACTCAATCTGTCTCAACTAAAACTTGTATTTGAGTTGAACGAAAGAGGCAAAGACAACTCCAGGAAACCAAAAGCTGAAAAACTGCTATGTTATAAACACAGGAACACCAGGATTGCAGACCCGATACTAGGGAAACCTGATACTAGCAAAAAAAAAACTGGGAACGACATGGCCGGAACAGGTATTACAAGGAAAATAATTCACATAGTGATAAAACTGGTTCTTATATAATATCTCATGCAAACCATCTTAAAGATTGTAACTCTGGATATTGGCATGTATACAAAGAAAACAATAGTACTCTCAAACATATAGATTTACACTTCAACAATTTGTGCTTTTAAGCAAGACTGTTTTATAAAGAAAACATGAAATGTTGTACAGATCTACTTTACCACAAGAAAAAAGTTCATTGTGCTCTTACAAAGTTTACCTTTACATTGAAGCCATTATCATAACCTTTTCTTTGAATAGTTGTGGCTGTAACCCTGCATAAGAAAGTAAATGTAAAATAGCTGAGAATAAGATTATTAGAAGTTGAAGCACATGATTTTGCAACATATTGAGATCTTCATTGTGGCATTGAATTGCAACCATAATCATAATAATGGTGGCTTACCATCATCTCTTAATGCAAATAGAGAATTATATTAACTAGTCAAAACAAATTGATAGTAGAGAGACAACTGCCAAGACATACTAACTCTGCCTCCACTTTCCTGACCAAGCTCTCTAGCACATTCTTGACTGTTCATTTTATTATTCAGAAAACCCGAGAGATACAGACAGTGGATGCCGAATAAGGATGCAGTATCTATTATCACCAAGCAACAAAGAGTACCACGGACAATGATCCCAGAGTCACTGACCCCTCTTTCCTCACAAAAGTACCATATACTCCATAAGGATGCTTCCAGATCAAGTTTCAATAGCGTGGTGATGCTCATCCCACCAAACACTACTCTGCTGAATACCAGAATTTCAACGTAAACTAAACCTAACAGGAGTTCAGCTGCACCAGAAAATTTATGAAAAGGTTTTCAGCCTAAACACCATACTTCAACCATTTGTTCACCTTCACTGCATATTTTTAACGGTTCATTCACCTCAACTGCAGACTTTTTGGAGACTTCAACACAAACAGACTTCGGCCTACATATGACTCAAAACACATGCCCAGAAATATCATATCTACCGCCATATAAAACCAGCGCATGGAGCATTGCTCAAATTTTATTACATCCCTATATATAACTGATGCTCAATCAACTTTTTCATACTTGAACGAATTCAAATTAATCCTGCAAACCTGAAATGATTGATGATTCATAAATGCAAAAACTCATGCATAGCATATTTGATAAATTCAACCCCATGAACAGGCACTCAGCTGAGGATCCAACTGATTAGATATGAAGGGAACAAATCTTGGAATGGAGCAGAGGCAACAGAGGCATGCCATAGGCATTAAAGACTTCTCCCACTTAGAAGGCAAACTAGCATTTCGTGCTTTCAAAATTGAATCCGTATGGTCCCTTCTCAATGTTGCTACAATGTCAAGCCTCAATTTTAACCAAGAAACAAATACTACATTTGTTTTCTAAAGTTGACTAGAAAAATCGTGCACGCATAGAACTGTGCAGGAAACCCCATATTTTGGAGGAGAATTACTGCTCTTTGAAAACAATGAAGTGACTCAACCACATTTGGTTGCATCTAACCCCCATCTTCGCCACACCATCTATATACAGGTAGGAGAGATACAAATGAATGCTGAGATTTGTTCCCACCAAGTGGCCAAAAACACACTAGAATGAAGATGAAAAATCATATCTTGGAGATCAACAAGTCAAAAGTCAAAACTCCCCAGAAATATATTATGATAGCAGTTCTATATTGAAATATCATATGTGGCAACCAATCTAACAGCTCAATAGTCCAATATAACTGCAAACGACTGCGGTAGCATGGTTGCACGAATGTGGACATTCTTTGAACAATAAAATAACCACATTTTTACCTGTAAAGGTACACATACAATAAAAGGTCATGAGATTACAGTCCGATAATTAAAAAAGCTATAAGGGGCCCAAGAAAAGCATGACGATTAAATACCTTGGTCCATTCCGATTTATCCTTCTGTTGCTAACAGGCATGACCGCAGCCTTCCGGGCCACCTCTGTTGTTATTGGGAACTTATCACTATGAAAATTTGACCTTCTCTTTGCAAGGACACCCTGTACATGGACACGTACAATAAACTAAGAAATGAAGCACTGCCATACAATATTGTAGATTTTAGAGAATAATTACTTGTCTGATCGATGATCTAGAATCTATGAATCGCTGCATCCTGGTGTTACCATGGGAAGCATTGCCATTCTGGAAACCTTGACTTTTGATCTAAAAACAAAGGATACGATTTCAATTGTTGAAAATATAAAAAAAACAGTTGTCACAGAATACAAAGAATACTCACCGGTGGCCTTTGAGGTCTTTTGCCCTTCATTGGGTTTTTCTTTGACATTTTAATAATATCATCTACAACAAACATTTAAAGCAAAGTTAGGAGAAAACTATCATACAGAAACTTCACATAAAAGAAAAGGTATGCAAAGACACTGATATACCTAAGGTCATATCCATCTTCTTCTCAGTCAGGGCAATTGCTTCAGTTGTTAATGGCTTAGTTGCCATCTGGACATTCAAAGAGGAAAGTAAGCAGCAGTACTTAATGAAAACAAATTAATAAACTAATTTAAACAGATTCCAAATTAATAAACTAGACCATTATGTTAAGTCACTAGACCTTTAAACAGATTCCAAATTAATAAACTAAATCTAATCAACTAAAAAATAACAAAAGAAAAAATATAATTATGTTACATACAAAACCACTGGCTGAATTTTTTTGGTTAGCACCAGTTATGGTAGCTAGGCTCTTGAAATATTAGGGGAATCATCGCACGCAATAGGGGAGGAAAATAAAAGAAAAAAATCTTATGCTTTGCAGCACTAAATTCTAAAGATCTTCAAAGATAGCTGCATTGAAAAAATTCTACACGAGAAAGAGTTGTCAAACTCGCTTTTCTACCAAAGATCATAAAGGGAATCCTACAATTTATAAAAAAATAATCTTCAGATAAATAAATATACTTAAAGAACTTTATAAAATCTTTTTTTGCTAAGAGTTAATAAATCTCATATATTCTTAAGTTAATAATTACATTTTTTATCTAAGTGAATGCATAATCTCATATTTCAATGAATTATAATTTTCTTTTTGTCTTTTTTTTATGGGTTCACAACAGTTCTGATAAGGGATCATTTGGTCGGCCAGGCAATGGTGCGGATCATTGGTTCACAACAGTTCACAACACTATAATTGACAGTTATTCTTTCAGTTTGTATTTAATTACGAATCATTGGTTTAACTATTTGGTATTGGAAGTCTGCCCAAATCTCCCCTTAACTCAACCTATATTGAGTGAAGATATCAACAAACTTGGGATATATATGTGTGTGTGTGTGTGTGTGTGTGTGTGTGTGTGTGTGATGTTTCTTATTTCATTAATTTATCTTTTGTCTTGAACCTGTATGAAATATGATCATATTGGTTTCACTGATTCTCCAAATATGTACTTGTGTCAGCAGGTGCAGCAAGATAATGGCCAAGGAACAGATGCAAAATCCAACTATGTAACCTCTTTTAAATGAAATCATTTGCTCTCCTACTTTCTCATCATTTTTATCGGATCATTGCCACAAATCAACCTGGGCGTCAAGATGTAGCAGTGTAGACCAACATGGTCATCCTCAAGATCTGCATCTTCTTCAGCTTAGCCAGTGTGGTGGCCTTGATCATCTTAATGTTTTACACCAATTATTTCATCAAAATCATCCAGCATTTTCATATCAGACAAGTCCAATGTTGAGTCGCTACGATCTTCTTCACCGTCTCCATCGTTGTCTTAGTACTAATGGCATACTTGTTCCTATAAAAGATCTACTTCATGCTTGTCATAATCCCTTCTGTTTGCTTTGGAATCACCATCTTGCTCATGGTGCAACTTCTGAAGCTTACGAGTTGAAGCAACTGAACTTGGTATCTCTTGTGACCATCACTTCCTAAAGCACCAATCAGATGTCTGTCATTTATTTGAAAATTTTCTCCAGCTTAGGCCTCCGAGCAGTTGATGGTTCTCATGTTCTTCAATAACATGGTACTCATCTTCGTCATGTCACTCATATTATGCGGACTCCTCTTGCTCCTATTGTCAACAATAATAATTGCATCAAAGTCACTTGCTCTCTCATATGTCTTATTTGCTCTGCCCAATATGACTATTCTTAGTGCGCTCAACTGCATCCCATGCATGGTCAAGCTGAATCCATCGACGTCCATATGTCCACCAACTCAGCAACTTCAGCAGCTCCAGGTATGCAATTGATGCACCAAGAACAGTCGTATTGAGCAGCACAGAGCAATGCAGAGAACATGCGGGAGAGCAAGTGACTCGAGTCTCGAGTGCAACTACTACGCTTGAACTATGAATGAGCAAGATGAATGAAGTAGAGGTGAAAAGGCAGGCAATGTTGACTAGGAGGCTACGTAGTCATGGTAAAGATGGTCCATAACAAAAAAGAGCAGGAAAACCATCATTCACTGAGGCATGAGCAATGGCTTAAGTTGGAGTTCTTCAAGTAAGCGATGTCTATGCAGTTGATGCATCCTAAAGTAAGCGCGGTCACAAGAGATACCAAGTCTAGTAGTTTTGACTCATAACCTTCAGAAGCTACACCACCATGGATTTCACCTACTACTGTGTGCAACATGAACAGGTACATCTAAGAGGACGATGGAGATGAATGACATCATAACTACACAATGTTGGACTTGTTCAATATGACTTCTTCGTCTTGGTGCAGAACATCAAGACGATCGAGCACAACATACTACCTAAAGAAGATGATGATGGCCATGTCGACCCGTGCAATGATCTCGATGCCCAAGTAGGATTCGTAGCAATGATCTGATTATATAAGCAAACGGAGAACAAACGCCTTTGTTTAAAGGAGGCTACTTAGCTAGATTTTCATACTCCTTAATAAATGCCAAAAAATTATCTACCAGATAATGATTAGTTTCTAAATCAAAAGAAGATGGTGTTGCTTTCCAACCCTCAACAGGGGCTTTAGATGGCAACCTTATTGCTCGGAATACATTCTCGACTTCAATCAATGTGACCTCTAACCATTCACAATGTGCACATGTTGTTGCCGAACATAAAGACTCATGTCCTTCGCTTATCTACGTGGTTTATGCCAGTATTTATGTTGTCATTCTCAATAATTTTTGGAACTCTAGCCTCGGCTAATCTATCTGATGGTCCTTGGAGTATCATCGGTGATTTCGATTGCATCTCAAGAATAAAGAAACTAAAGTCAATCAGCTTTAGAGAAACCTCAAAACAAGCAACCCATCACACCATATAGGGATCCATCATCCATCCTTACATATTCCCCTTAAAGAGCATATCGATTTCCGAAACTATAAAATATTTCCAGGACTCCCATGACCTCTATGCAGCAAAAGTTCCATCCTCCAACAAAGCTCTGGTCTAACACCAAAAATGGCGACCCAACCAAGAAGAATATTTGAATTTTCATGCCCTAATTTACATTACTTACACGAACATCACATAAACGAGGAATAGAGAGGGAAAAAGATCCTGGACCAGCCTTTTTCGCAAGATCCATAAAGAAAGATCCACTAAGAACGAAACAATCAAGATCCAACGTGCAATCTGGGGGAAACCTCGAAGAGTGCCAAGCAATCTACTCGTTTCTACAAAGAACCTAGGGTTCCAAGTCTTGACAGCCAGGGATCCAAGAAGGCGAATCGGGAACGTAGGTTTTCGAGCCCAATTCCTCGACGAGACGAACATACACCATAAAAGGTCAAAAACAAAATCGTCCGAAATAAAAGAAAACAAGGGTTAGGAGAGCGGAAAGCGAACCGGCGAAGGAAAGGACAAGAAAACTCACCAGATCCGCAGGGAGAAAAGAACAAGGAGCCGAGGGAAGAAAATTTCTTGCAGCTTATTGGCGAATCGAAGGATTCGGAGGGCTCCCGAGGTCAAAAGGAAGGGGGATCAAAGCTCCAAAATTTCACAGCTCTCCAAGAAATTTTAGGGTTTGCTTGCTTCGACGAAGCGAGGGCCCTACAAACCGCACCTTTCTCTCTCCCTCGGCCCTCTCATTTATTGACCTCTTAATGTGTCTATTGCAAATATACCCACTAAACAATGCTTATCAACATTTATAGCCTTTCGCATTTAATGGTTCGACGCATGTAAAAGTTCACTAATATATATATATATATAAGGGAAAAAAGAGAAGTCGACTTCTTCTGTCTTTTGTTTTGGCAAACGAAGAGAAGGAAAGTCTTAATAATTAGTTTTATGATTTTTTTAATCTTATTTGTTTCGAGCTATTTAATAAAAATGAATATAGTAAATAGTTTTGGAGATGTACAAACTTCCGTTGTAATTGAGAAGACACAAAACTTGATATCACGGTTGAGATTATTCATTGGTATTTATCGATCCGATCAAGCATATTAATAGAATCATATAGTTTAATACCCTCGTTACTATTAATGGAAGTGAGATTTAGATGCCAAATTTATATCTATCATTTTTAGGACCAACATTAATATGAAAAGCTTGCGTTGATACTTGAAATGACTTTTAAATATATGCACATAATATGTATTACATAATATAGAGCAAAGCTTGAGTCATGAAATTAATTTTCTTATCAACAAATTATCATTACTATATAAATAAACTTTCGCATTCAGTAAAAGAAAATCTAGTATTATATTATGAATAATCTAATAAAAACTTCTTAAGACTACCCAGTATTTCTAAAAATATATCAGGTTTCACCACTAACCTAATATTATTCCAATCAGTAGATCAGTATTTTAGGTTTCAATAAATAAAAATCTTATATACTATCGAACTAAATATTTTAGGGATAAATTTATTGGATGAGGATCTTATTATCAAATTAAATTAATGCATTATATGTAAATTCTTAATCTATCATCTCTTCCTCTTCGCACTTCTTTCATAACAGACAAAATAGAAAAGAGAAGGAAAAACATATTTATAAGGTCTCAGGTCATGTTCTTGCGAGTGGTAGTGAGATGGACCAAAACACGTTGATGTTACTAGGATGAACGACACGTTGTTACAGTGAGATGGACCAAAACATGTTGATGTTACTATTATGAATAATATCGGTGAACCTTTACGTCGTGGTCGAGATGTTAGCATGGTTCGATCCGATTTTGGATGCACAAGGTTGTCTATAATGAAACTTAGGTGGAAGAAGTGGGCCTTGGGTCAGGTTGAGCTGTGGGCCTCATCACCTGTTGCTTTGTTGCTGGGCTCTTGCACTAAGGTCAAGATCGAAAGGGCGATTTCTCGACTCGATCCCTCCGAAGCTTAAGTTAGAGTAGGATAGAATAAGAGAGAGTTGAGTGTTCGAAGTCCCTTTTCATTGGTCAAAAGGTTGGCTTTTATACCTACGACTGGGTAGTCAGTTGTACGTAGTCCTTTAATGACTGTCGACTCCTCAGGAGGATGGCTTATACTCTGCAGACGAGCATCGACCGATCTGTATGAGTCAGCACAGTGCGGTGCCGTTTAAAGTTTTGCGGAATGACTCTAGGGTGTCCAATGTCACGTGGCACCGCTTGAGTCAGCATCATCCCGAGTTTTATGGAATGGCTCTGGGGTGTCCAGGGCCGACTTGTATGGCGTCGAATAATGAGAAGTTCACGTGGTCACCTCGTCTAGGTCTGAGGTGTCACTCTGCGTCAGTCCAGAGGTCCTTTGTCTATTGTCACGTAGATGGTACCAAAATGTGTCGTCTAGGAACTATGGAGTAGTGGCCTAGTAGATTCGCCATTGATGAGTCGAGTGAATTATTATAGAGATAATAATTCACTGAGCCAAAAGGAGTTCTGACAAGTATGACTTACATTTGTTAAAATTCATTCGAATACTATTGGCTATTGCAACACACTATGATTATGAGATTTGACAAATGAAAATGAAAATCACGTTCCTCAATGGCAATCTCGAGGATGAGATGTATATGATAAAGCCTGAGGGATTCGTGTCTAAGGATTACCCAGATAAGGTATGTAGTTTGCTTAGGTCCATTTATGGACTAAAGCAAGTTTCCCAAAGTTGAAACATAAAATTTGATGAGACAATCAGATCTTATGACTTCGTTAAGAACGAAGATGAGCCTTATGTGTATATGAATGTAGGTGAGAGCGCTATCACCTTCTTGGTATTATATGTAGATGACATCTTGATCATTGAGAATAATGTAGGAATGCTATCTATAGTAAAGGCTTGGTTATCTAGACACTATTGAATCTCGTATTTGGATGATGAAACTACTTGATATATGTTTATGATTTAATCTGCGTTTTGAGTGACACAGGATGCCTCGATCAGGATGAGACAATTAAAGCAGGAAAATCATGTTGTGCCGAAGGAACAAGTCAGAAGATTGGACGTCGGGCCGATAGATCGGTCGACGTATCGACAGAAGGCTTCGGGTCGTGGACTCGGGCATCGGGCCAAGAAGAGCGGGTATTGTGCCAAGGATATCGGAGTTGCAGAGCCAACTGGCCGATTGGGCAATAGGCCGCAGGAAAGGACGATGCGTCGAAGAATCAGACGAAGCGTCGAGGCACCAATGACATGCCGGACAACTTGGTTAATTGCTTAGGATTAATTGTCTCGATCGAAGTTTTTGTTTTGAGTGTGCAGGATTAACTACGATGGAAGAAAGACATGCAACAGGAGTTGCGCCGGAGTCATGACAATGATCACGTTGGGAGTTCGAGAGCTCGACGGAAGTTCGGACAGTCGTCGGAGGTTCTGCGGGAACAAATCCGAGAAGTCCAGAAGCTTGCCAAAGGAGCTCATCGAAACTTGCCAAGTGGATCATCGCAAGTCCAGGAGTTTGCCGGAAGTCCGCAGGAGCATCACCGAGGGTTTATCGGATGATCGACGGAAGTTCGCCGGAAACTCGCAGGAAGAAGCGAGTGACGCACCGAAGCAAGCTGCAGAATATGTCTTAGGAAATAATCGTAGTTAACACTTTGATTAAGTTAGAAATGGGAGGTGATCCCATTAGCTTAATCCTGGGGCAATTGGGCCCTTGAAGAACTCAAATTGGGTCGAATGGTTCAACCCATTCGGACCCAGGTTGCTGTGGAAGGTGCAACCGCCCAGGCAGGGAGGTAGCACCGCCCAGGCTATGTCTCCCAGCGAGACTGGGCGGTGCAACCGCCCCAGCCAAGAGGTGCAACCGCCCAGGGCTCAGTCTCCGAGCGAGACTGGGCGGTGCAACCTCCTCTGTCAGGAGGTAGCACCGCCAGAGCTCAAGTTTCAAGCTCTGCCAGGCGGTGCAACCTCTCCAGTCAGGCGGTTGCACCGCCCGAGCTCAGTCTTCGAGCTCTGGCAGAGAGGTGCAACCACCCCTGACAGAGGTGGTACTGCCCAGAGGCTCAGTCTTCGAGCTCTACCAGGCGGTGCAACCTCTCCAATCAGGAGGTGCAACCGCCTGATCCCGGAATTCCGGGATTTGATCGTTTTGAGCTCCAAATTTGAACTGGGTTGGGGCCTATAAATACCCCACCCATTCAGCACTGAAAAGATATAGACCTACACTGAATTCTTGATCTTTTCTGTGATTCTAAGAGCTCAAATTTGTGTAAAGTCCAAAAGTTCTCCTCTTTCTGTTCTTCAAGTCTTGAGTTGTAAAGAGAGGAGAGAAAGGTTCTGTAAGGGTTGTCTCCTGAGCCCGTCAAAAGGAGTGAAACTGTAAAAGGGCAGTTGGCCTTCGCCTATTGAAGGAAGGCCTTTAGTTGACGTCGGTGTCCTCGTCGGTGGAGGAAGCCAAAAGTGGAGTAGGTCAAGACTGACCGAACCACTCTAAATCTCTGGTTTGCTTTTATTTTGAGCACTTTATCATTACTGCAAACCTCGTACATAGCTACTGCTCTCTGCGCTTTTACGAACAAGTTTCTAAGTTCTGATCTTTCCGAATCTGCATTCAGACGTAAATCGGTGTTTTCGTACGATCTTTACATTGCAGTTAACATTTATGTTTTGATTCTATTTATAACTGAAACTGTCTTCTGCGCTTTTACGAACGAGTTTCTTTGCAGTTTACGTTTACGTTTTGATTCCATTTATAACTGCAAACTACCTTCTGCGCTTTTATGAACAAGTGTCTAAGTTCAGATCTTTCCGAATATGAGCTTAGACATAAACTGCGCTTAGACGCAATCTGCGCTTAGACGCAAACTGCGCTTAGACGCAAACTGCGCTTAGACGCAATCTGAGCTTAGACGCAATCTGAGCTTAGACGCAATCTGCATTTAGACGCAAACTGCATTTAGACGCAAACTGCATTTAGACGCAAACTGCGCTTAGACGCAAACTGTGTTTAGACGTAAACTGCACTTAATCACAAGTAATCTTAGAATCGGCTTTTGTATCAAAATAGTTTTTATCGAACGAACGCAGCTTTCGTTTTTAATCGCTGAAAGATTTCCGCTGCACTAATTCACCCCCCCCCCCCCTCTCTTAGTGCTCTCGATCCTAACAATTGGTATCAGAGCCCGGTATTTCTCATTTCAGACTTACACCCGAGAGAAATAGCTCTTCATGGCTTTCAAGAGGGCTTTTCGATTTTTCGTCCACCGTTGTTTAACGGATTGGACTACACCTATTGGAAGACCCGAATGAGGATCTTTCTTATTTCTATGGATGTTGAACTTTGGAATCTTATCGAAAACGGTTTTTCGAAGTCTTCTCTTCCATTGATCGAATGGTCGGATTTAGAGAAGAAGCATTTTTCTTTAAACGCAAAGGCTATGAATGCCTTATTTTGCGCTTTGGACAAAAATGAGTTCAATTGGGTTTCTTTGTGCGAAACGACTTTCGATATTTGGCGCACTCTTGAAATCATGCACGAGGGAACTAGTAGAGTCAAAGACTCGAAAGTTAATATTTTACTGCATGATTTCGAGCTTTTTCAAATGAAGCCAAGCGAAACCATTGGTGACATGTACACCTGTTTTACGGATGTCATCAATGGTTTAAGAGCTCTTGGCAAATGTTTTTTGAATTCTGAACTTGTGAACAAGATTTTGCATTCTCTTTCTAAGAAGTGGGATTCAAAAGTAACGGCTTTACAAGAAACAAAAGATTTAAATATTTTTCCACTTGAAGAACTAATTGGTTCATTGATCACATATGAAATGACGTACAATGCACGTGAAGAACTTGAGAACCACCTTCCAAAGAACAGGAAGGATTTGGAACATAGAACATTTGAAGACCACTCGAGCATAAGCACAAGTGATGGTGAACTTAAACTACAAATGAAATAAAAATTAAAAAGTAAAAAGAACGGAACTACTTGCTTTGAACGCAAGAAGAAGAACAAAAATTGGGATGAATCGAGCTCCTCCGAAGACGAGGTGAAAATCAACAATGGCGAGGTGGCAAACTATGCCTTTACGCCTTTCGACGCTGAGGTAATCACAATGCCTTTAATTTACTTTGAAATTACATGATGCTTTTCATAAAGCATTTTTCTTTTTTATTTAATTTTCTTGTAAATTGCATGTTTAATAATTTTATAATGAAAATACAAACAATTAGGAATTATGCTTATCATTCTAGTAATTTTGAAAATAATCATGAAAATTGCATGTTTATGATAAACAAAATGATTTTGATTAAAAAATACCTTATGAAATCATGCTATATGTGGTTGAGAAGAAACAATGTGTATCATGTTGATTTCCATTGTTATTTCTCGATTTTGAGTATATGAAATCATGTTTAATTTGAAGTTATGATTAATGAGTATATATTTTTGAAATTATGTATGATGATTCTTGATATTTATGGATTATCGATTTTCATGATAATAATAGTGGCTTTAAAAAAATTGATGCATGTTTTTATAAATGAAAAGGCATGCTAACATGAAATCGACCACTTAAAATGAAACACTTAAAAAGGGGGAAAATATATTATCAATGAAATCATGAATCTATTTATGTTATAAATTTTGTGAGTCATAAAAATGATTTTGATGATTTAAATTTGAAATAAGTTTTATCAAAATCATGATCTTGATTTATCAAATTGAAGGAATTGAAAATGAATGATAATTTTTTCTCTTGAATGATTGTGACTTGTATTCCTTGTATTCATGATATGATTTTTATGTAATTCTTTGTATTCATGAAATATTTATCTCATCACCCAATTATTTCTTTTCAATATTCCTCAAGTGATGATATGAATGCATGAGATATTCATGAATTTATTTTGATGTATGCAAATGAGGAGTTTCGATCATGCATGGTAGGATGCAATGTGACAAATTAATACCATGATGATTTGAAATATTTATGATTTGGAATGATACATATGCTTTTTATTATGATAATGTATGATGTGTATCATGAATACTTTTAATGATAAATGTTTGGAATCATGATTAAAATGGAGTGATAAATATCTTGAAAATAAATGATTGTATCATGTTAGATGGTTTTATATATTGTGCATGATAAGCTATAAGTGATGATTGAAACAATGATTAAAATCATATGAATGATGATTTGGAAGCATGCATATAATAATAAGTTTATATGTTTTGAAAATGTGCATATTTTAATTTGAATATATAATGATGCACAAATGAGATTGATACTAACCTTTGTCATAATTTAGAAATTAATGTAGAGGGTCTTCCCTTCTTTTTGCCAATGACAAAGGGGGAGAAAGAGTTGCTAATGTGCATATCTCAAAGAAAAATTTGCTAGCTTGCAACTTACATATTTCAAGATGCAAGTGTTGCTTTCTCGAATATCTCTAATTTGCTAGCTAACATGATGTATAGCTTGCTATCTTGAACATCACAAGCTTGCCTATCTTGAGAAAGAGTTGCTAACGTGCTATCTTGAATTGATGTAAAGAGTCATCTCAAAGAAATAGCTAGCTTGCACAAGTCAAGAAGACACAAAAACTTGATTGCTAGCTTGCCTATCTTAAGTAGCAAAGATTGCTAACTTGCTTATTTCAAGAAGCAAAAGTTGTCTTCTTGAACATCACTATCTTGCCTATCTCAACATGCTAAACATGCTAAACTTGCACTTTGCATTGAAAGCAAAATTGCGAGCTGAAACATTGCAAAGGAAGCAAAATTTGCTAGCTTGCAACTTGCATAATCCAGGAAGCAAGAGTTGCTTTCTTGAACATCTTAAAAATTTTGCTAGCTTGTAAATTGTAAACTTGCTATCATACTACCATGATGATGAGCATGCCTTATCTTCATGATTATATTTGAAAAACTATGGCAAAAATATGTCCGAATGATTAAACATGTTAAAATTATTTTTCGAACTGTTTTGATTGAATGATCAAATCACTTGATTGCCATAATGATTACATGTTGGAAATTATGTGCTTGAATACAAAAATTTCCATGATAATAAGCATGTTTTACCTTCATGATTGTAATTGAATATCTCTAGTAAAACCCTGTTCGAATGTATGAAAGTGTCAAATTTCATTTTCGGATTTTCTTGATCCTAACAATTGGATTTTCTTGATACATTATCCTCTTCCGAACTTAACAAACATATGTCATATCAAGTTTAATTCACATCATTGATTTTTGACATATGGAATCATCTAGCAAATGCACTTATCATGTGAAAAATATTTTTCGAGAAACATATTTGATGATTCCCTCTTATAAAAGGAAGATATTTTTACATACAAGGATTTGACTCACTTACATATCTTAATCCTTGCAAAAATGAAGTGTGCTTTAATATCTTATCAATTTGAACTTCACATATGGCTTTCCTCCTTCATGTAAAAAGATAACAAATAAAAAGGAAGAAGCAATAAAAGCTATCTCCATGTCATGTTTTCCTCGAGATGTTTACATAATTGGTATCTTATTGTTGGAAAATGACATAAACCAACTTATGACATCGCACTTATATTTAAAATTTGCTTATATCGTTCTCCTTGTTGTTGATGACAAAGGGGGAGAAATATATAAATTGATACTATGAGTGCCATATTTGAAGAATATGAATAGATGTCATGAATGTCATATTATGATGAGATATCAAAAGCAGCATTCATATGAATAGGTGCTATGAATGTCATATCATGTTAAGATATCAAGAACTTGAATCGTAATTTTACATGTTGATATCTTACCATTTGATGATAGCAAACTTGCATGATGATAACAATAGATATTATGTTTTTCATGCAATGAGTTAAACTTATATCACAAACACTTGATTGTGGTACTTCTCCTTTTTGTTGATGACAAAGGGGGAGAAGTATGTTGATGACATGACATGTTATGCATCAGTTTATGATGACATGTTGCTTGGATTTTTGAATCCAAGAGTTTCTATCACTATGGCATATTGATAGGGGGAGTTTGTTTAAACTTCGGGAGTTAAGGTTAACTCCGTCATCAAGTGGTTGTCATCATCAAAAAGGGGGAGATTGTTGAATCTCGTATTTTGATGATGAAACTACTTGATATATGTTTATGATTTAATCTGCGTTTTGAGTCACGCAGGATGCCTCGATCAGGATGAGACAATTAAAGCAGGAAAATCATGTTGTGCCGGAGGAACATGTCAGAAGATTGGACGTCGGGCCGATGGATCGGTCGACGTATCGACAGAAGGCTTCGGGTCGTGGACTCGGGCATCGGGCCAAGAAGAGCGGGTATTGTGCCAAGGATATCGGAGTTGCAGAGCCAACTGGCCGATTGGGCAATAGGCCGCAGGAAAGGACGATGCGCCGAAGAATCGGACGAAGCGTCGAGGGACCAATGACATGCCAGACAACTTGGTTAATTGCTTAGGATTAATTGTCTCGATCGAAGTTTTTGTTTTGAGTGTGCAGGATTAACTACGATGGAAGAAAGACATGCAACAGGAGTTGCGCCGGAGTCATGACAATGATCACGTTGGGAGTTCGAGAGCTCGACGGAAGTTCGGACAGTCGTCGGAGGTTCTGTGGGAACAAATCCGAGAAGTCCAGAAGCTTGCCAAAGGAGCTCGTCGGAACTTGCCAAGTGGATCATCGCAAGTCCAGGAGTTTGCCGGAAGTCCGCAGGAGCATCACCGAGGGTTCATCGGATGATCGACGTAAGTTCGCCGGAAACTCACCGGAAGAAGCGAGTGACGCACCGAAGCAAGCTGCAGAATATGTCTTAGGAAATAATCGTAGTTAGCACTTTGATTAAGTTAGAAATGGGAGGTGATCCCATTAGCTTAATCCTGGGGCAATTGGGCCCCTGAAGAACTCAAATTGGGTCGAATGGTTCAACCCATTCGGACCCAGGTTGCTGTGGGAGGTGCAACCGCCCAGGCAGGGAGGTAGCACCGCCCAGGCTATGTCTCCCAGCGAGACTGGGCAGTGCAACCGCCCCAGCCAAGAGGTGCAACCGCCCAGGGCTCAGTCTCCGAGCGAGACTGGGCGGTGCAACCTCCTCTGTCAGGAGGTAGCACCGCCAGAGCTCAAGTTTCGAGCTCTGCCAGGCGGTGCAACCTCTCCAGTCAGGCGGTGCAACCGCCCGAGCTCAGTCTTCGAGCTCTGGCAGAGAGGTGCAACCACCCCTGAGAGAGTTGGCACCGCCCAGAGGCTCAGTCTTCGAGCTCTACCAGGCGGTGCAACCTCTCCAGTTAGGAGGTGCAACCGCCTGATCCCGGAATTCCGGGATTTGATCGTTTTGAGCTCTAAATTTGAACTGGGTTGGGGCCTATAAATACCCCACCCATTCAGCACTGAAAAGATACAGACCTACACCGAATTCTTGATCTTTTCTGTGATTCTAAGAGCTCAAATTTGTGTAAAGTCCAAAAGTTCTCCTCTTTCTGTTCTTCAAGTCTTGAGTTGTAAAGAGAGGAGAGAAAGGTTCTGTAAGGGTTGTCTCCTGAGCCCGTCAAAAGGAGTGAAACTGTAAAAGGGCAGTTGGCCTTCGCCTATTGAAGGAAGGCCTCTAGTTGACGTCGGTGACCTCGTCGGTGGAGGAAGCCAAAAGTGGAGTAGGTCAAGACTGACCGAACCACTCTAAATCTCTGGTTTGCTTTTATTTTGAGCACTTTATCATTACTGCAAACCTCATACATAGCTACTGCTCTCTGCGCTTTTACGAACAAGTTTCTAAGTTCTGATCTTTCCGAATCTGCATTCAGACGTAAATCGGTGTTTTCGTACGATCTTTACATTGCAGTTTACA
>NC_088354.1:28440000-28522500 GCF_036884655.1 Musa acuminata AAA Group
GAAGATTTTAGAGTTTGAAGGTAAAATAAATGTTGATGACTTTATCGATTGGTTTAATACAGTAGAAAGAATTTTTAATTTTCATGAACCACCAAAACAAAAGAAGGTCAAATTTGTGGCACTCAAACTCAAACGGAATGCTTCTTTTTTATGGAAAAATATGAAGAAAAAAGAGACCATGAGGGGAAGAGTAAAATCGTTACATGGGAAAAAATGAAAAAAGAACTGAAGAGAAAATATTTACCTCATAATTATAGGCAAGATATCTTTCTCAAAATCCATGATTTTAAGCAAAAAGATCTTAGTGTGGAGGAGTACACTACAGAATTCGATAATTTAAAATATGAGATTGCTAAAGTGGTTCAATAACAACCATATTGGTCTTTAAATGATGTGAACAAGCTAGCATTCAAAGTTAAAAATAATAGAAGTTTGAAAAGAGTTATCGGTATGGTTCAAAAGAAGGATATACAAAAGGAGGAAGTTCCAAGTTTACTGTCCAAAGCAAGGTGATATCGAAGGTGCAAGAAAAGGGTGAAGAATCTACTGGCAATAAAAAAATACCTAATTCTTCTACCCCAAGTGGTCAAAAATACTTCAAATATCATGATTTTGGGAATATCGCTTTAGATTGTCCAAATAGGAGGATTGTAACTTTGGTTGAAGATCATAGTGATAGAGGAGTAGATGAAGCCGACAATGGACCAAAATATAATGAAGATGAGGAAGATGTTACTTATGCAAATCATGGCTTATCTATTGTATTGCAGCATAGCTTACAAGTGTCTTATGTGGTCAAGGATGAAAGTTGGGTGAGAAAAAATATGTTTCACACTAAATGCACGTCTCTTAGTAAGGTATGCTTGGTGATTATCGACAACAGCAGCTTTGAGAATGTGGTATCTTTGGAGATGGTGTAGAAGCCAAAATTGGACACAATCCCTCATCCACATCCATACTTATGCTGGTTGCAAAAAGAAAATGACATCAAGGTAACTAAAAGATGTTTAGTTTCATTTTCTATTGGCAAGTATTACAAAGACAAATTATGGTGTGATGTTGCTTCTATGGATGCTTGTCATTTACTATTAGGAAGACCTTGGCATTATGATATAAGGGTGTTGTATGACGGCTACAAACATACTTATTCTTTTAAGGTGAATGAAAAGAAGATTATTTTAGCTCCATTATAACCTTTCGAAATCAGTGCACCAAAGAAGGAAGTTAGCGCTTTTATGTCCTATGGTGAATGCAAAAGTGAATTAGACAAGGGTAGTCATGTTATGGCTCTAATATTAGTAGAGAAAAATGAATAACACAAGGAGACACCAGCAATCATGAAACAAATCCTGAAGGAGTTTAAAGATGTTATATCGGAAGATATTTCACATGGCCTTCCACCTTTGAGAGACACCTAACATCACATTGATCTTATTCTGGGGGCTATTCTACTTAATAAGAAAACATACAGAATGAGTCTCAAAGAGCATGAAGAATTTCAAATGTAAGTTGATGAATTGGTAAAAAAGGGTTAACTCGGGAGAGCATGAGTCCTTGTGTGGTACCAGCCTTGTTGGTGCCTAAGAAGGATGGTTTTTGGAGAATGTGTGTGGACAGTCACGCCATTAACAAAATCACAGTAGACTATCGTTTTTCTATTCCAAGGTTAGATGATTTATTTAAATAATTGTGTGGTGCTTATATTTTCTTTAAAATTGATTTGAGGAGTGGTTATCACTAAATAAGAATGAGACCCGGAGATGAGTGAAAAACATCATTTAAAACTAGAGAAGGCTTATATGAATGGTTGGTTATGTCATTTGGGCTATCTAATGCTCCTAGCACTTTCATGAGATTTATGAATCATATACTTGAGCCATGCATTAGAATATTTATTGTAGTTCACTTTGACGATATATTGGTGTACAGCAAGAGCGAAGAGGAGCATATGAATCATCTGAAAGAGATCTTTCTTATTTTGAGACTGCAAAAGCTTTATGCTAATATAAAGAAGTGTGATTTCTTTACTATTAGTATTGTGTTTTTGGGGTATGTTGTTTCAAAAGATGGAATCATGATGGATCAAAGTAAGGTAGAAGCTATTCTTAATTGGCCAACACTTGCTTCATTGCATGATGTGAGGAGTTTCTATAGCTTAACTTCTTTTTATAGAAGATTCATCAAGGGTTTCAACTCTATTGTTGCTCCAATCATCGAATATTTGAAATATGATAAATTCAAATGGATTAGTGAGACTAATAATACTTTCGAGCTTTTAAAAAGAAATGTGACCAAAGCTCCTATCTTAGTTCTACCAATTTTGACAATGTGTTTGAGGTTGAATGTGATGCATCTAATGTGAAAATTGGTGTTGTTTTGAGTCAAGACGGAAAGCCCATTGCATTTTTTAGTGAAAAGCTGAATGATATGAGAAAGAAATATTCTACCTATGACGATGAGTTTTATGTTATTTTTCGAGCTTTATCTTATTGGAGTCAATATCTTCTTACCAAGTCATTTGTCCTATATTTTGATCATGAGGTATTAAAGTTCATTAATCACCAGCACAAGCTTAACAAGAGGTATGCAGCTTGGGTGGAGTTTTTGCAATCTTATAACTTTACAATCAAGCATAAATCTGATATTCAAAATGTAGTTGTTGATGCATTGAGTAGAAAGTTTTCTTTATTATCAGCAATAAAAGTCAAAGTGATTGGATTTAAAGCATTTAAAGATCTCTATGAGAATGATGTGGATTTCAATTTAATATGGCATAATTGTAAATCAGGTTCCTTTCAATAATTTTCTATCTTTGATGGTTTTCTTTTTCTAGCTAATGCTTTATGTGTTTCATCTAGTTCTTTGAGATAAGAAATTCTAACTAAAGCTCATGGTGGTGTTTTAGGTAGACATTTCGGTAGAGACAAGACTCTAGCTCTTGTTCAATCAAACTTATATTGGCCTAAGATGTTTAGAGATGTAGAGAGATATGTAAAGCAATGCCGAGTGTGTCATTTGGCAAAAACAAGAAGTCAAAATTCTAGATTGTACACTCCATTGCCTATGCTAAATGCTCCATGGGAGGATGTGAGTCTTGATTTTATTTTCGGACTGCCAAGAACTAAAAGGAACAAGGATTTTATTATAGTTGTTGTTGACAAATTTTCAAAAATGTCTCACTTTGTTCCTTGCAATAAATTGAATGATGCATCTTATATTATTGATTTATATTTTAAGGAGATTGTTAAATTGCATGGTATTCCAAGAACTATGATGTCTGGTCGAGATTCAAAATTCCTTAGTCATTTTTGGAGATCTCTTTGGAAAAAGCTAGGTACTTCTTTGAATTTCAGCAGCTTGCATTATCCACAAACCGATGGGAAAATTGAGGTAATGAATAGAAGCTTCAAAATTTTGCTTAGAAGCTATGTTGGCAAGAATATTATGCAGTGAGATCTCATTCTTCCACAAATTGAGTTTGTCTATAATCGTTCTATGCACCATAGTATTGATAAGAGTCCATTTGAGGTTGTTTATGGTGCTAATTCTGCTGGTCCTTTGGACTTCATCCCTTATTCGACAACTTAGCAATTTAGTGGAGATGCTGATGAGAGAGTAAAGCAGATAAAGAAGCTACATGAGGGTGTTAAAACAAATATAAAAAAGCAAAATGAGAGATACATGAAAGCTGTCAACAAACACATAAAATATATAGAGTTTAATGTTAGTGATTTAGTCTAGGTTCATCTAAGGAAGGAGAAGTTTCCATCGGGCAAATTTGAAAAATTAAAACCAAAGGCTAATGGTCCATTTAAAGTGCATAAGAGAATTAGAAAAAACACTTATAAGATTGAGCTACCTGAAGATTACGGAGTGTCCTCAACATTTAATATTGCTGATTTAAGTCCTTTTCACAATTATGTTGACGAAACAAACAAGGACTTGAGGACAAGTCTATTTTAACCAGGGGAGATTGACATAGGAGTATCTAATTTGCTACAATTTGCTCGTATGGACGTTGCCGATGATATGGTATTTTTTTCAGCCAACAATATTACCTCATAATCTTCAACTCAGCCCACTCAAATATGACAACTCATCAGTATATTCCCTGCATAAAGTTAAAGCTGTTTCGAGATACTTTTCTTCATGACTAAGGAATATGTTAAAGGAGTTGATTAGTAGTTATAAAACACTTAATTTCAAAATTCCCTGAAGGGTTGTTTCATATACTAGTACTTATTTTGGTGTTTGGGGCTTAGAAAGGACTTAGAAACTAATGTTATTTTGGTAGAAGCTCTCTTGTAGTTCTCGCTTAAACTCTGTATCTCTTGGATGCTTCCTTGAGTGGTGAGTCTTTTATTTTTAATTTAGTATCCTTCTTTAATTTCTCTAGGATGGTGAACTTTTTATATTCCTTTGTGATTTTAAACTTGGTGGTGAGTTGTTTTTCGATCTTATTGAAGTATTATCATGAGTTCATATATTTTTTATCCGAAAAATTATACTATCGATTTTCTTTCGAAATCTATTCTACTTTACCCCCTCATTCTGCATCACACTGATATCATATTTTAAGCTAAAAATTAGCGTATATTTGGTTTACGTGTCTACTAGTTTCCTATAAAATTTCATAATAATTCAAGATTGTTTGGTCTGATAAAATAATGAAATAAAATTTCTTTGTAGAATTGTATGATAGTTTGAGTGATACTGACTAATTTATTTGATTATAGAGTAAATTATTAAAACATTAGTGGCAAAATTTAGATAAATTTTTAGATTAAGTATGGTCTATTTTATTAGAGATTTTATTAAAATTTTTCTATGAATCATTATTATAAATTATTATAAATAAATAATTCAAGAGGTAAAGCCCTTTAAACATCTCATGACCATATATTTATACTCCCAATTTAATTGGTGTATCACTCCCTAACATACATATCTTAAGAAACATGATCTTTCACTATCATCTTCATTTTTGAGTTAAAATCAAGTATAAATTTAATTATTATAAAATAATAATCATATATATTATCATATTCATAATGTATTTTGTAAAATATATTTTGAATGATATGATTGTCATTAGCTAGACATGAGCTAAATGTGAATATATATATATATATATATATATATATATATATATATATAATATAAAAATATATTATATACATGTATATATGATGACTCGATATGAGAGTACATAGATATATTACGATTTACAATATACGTATATGTTATGATGTGCGATGTGAGAGTGCACAAATATATTATGACATGAAGTGTGGAAGTACAGGTATATATTTTGATGTGCTATATAGGAGTGCATATATATATATTACAATGACGTACAGTATGAAAGTGGACGTATATGTTATGATATGAAAAGTAAAAGTTTATGTATTTTTTATATTTTTTATATATGCATATAAGTATTTTGAATAATTTTGATATAAAGCTTTATATTTATATTTTGTATATGCTATGTAATAAGGCTATACTCATAAAAAAAAGTCATAGGATGAGGTATTTATTGTTTAATATCTTTTGTTAATGATTTTAAAATATTATATACATAATAATGATCACTTAAATAAAATTATAAAGACTTGTATTTATTGGATGATTATTCATTATAGACCTTATTTTATAAGTAAAAATGCTAGTATCTCATCAAAATGATTAAGTTAGAAAATGAACACAAGAGAGCCTATGCTAGTGCAAATATAGACAACCCATAGGCATTTGTATGTGTATAACTTTTGAATATATTGTACAGGTGTATTTTTTTTATTAGATGTTATAATTATATACAAGCATCAAAATCATTATGTACATAAAGAATGTTATCATTTTATTTATTAAATTAACATAATTTTCTTTTAAGATTATATTTTGTTAGTAAAAGATCTAAAAATTAATATTTTATTTTAATTGTAAGATATACACCACCTCCTCCGTGATGGAAGTCTCAGTTTTTTTTAAACTTAAAATACGTGTATCATTATATTAATAGTTTATTATAAGTTTGCATGTCACGTAAGTAGACTTTGACATCTATTAACTCTAACTTGATAGGAGGAGCTTATATACTACCTTTTTTAAAATGTATGGATTATTTTAGACACGAGTAAACATAAAGGTTTAAGAGGTCCATAGCAAAAATCATAAGGGATAAAATTGACATTAACCTTTTAAACTTAAATTGTACGTGTCATTATATTAATAGTTTATTGTGAATCAACATGTCACATAAGCAAACTCTAACGTCTAGTAACTCAGACTTGATAGGAGGGCTCAAATTCTGATAATATTTTTGTGTCTTGGATATTTTGTTATCATTTTAAGTGAAAGCATCATGTATTATTTTTATATTACATCTGTAGTTTATTATAATAGAGAACTTCATTGCATTTAGTATTTACCACATATCCTTTTTCTAGAAACCTGACCTGGATGTCAACCAGTAGCTGTGACTGGTTTGGTGGTTCGGCCATGGTTGGACCAATGAACTATGGTTAACTCATCACTATGGGCGCTCCTTGCGTCATTTCAGATATTGTACTCCGAGCCCTTAAGAATTGTAACTGATTATTATCAGTTAGATAGTATAAATAGATGCTCTGAGAACATATGATACTCTATCAATCTGCCGAATGTTGC
The DNA here is from genome assembly GCF_036884655.1 of Musa acuminata AAA Group. Classification (NCBI taxonomy): domain Eukaryota; kingdom Viridiplantae; phylum Streptophyta; class Magnoliopsida; order Zingiberales; family Musaceae; genus Musa; species Musa acuminata. Next base: position 28,446,670 of record NC_088354.1, read on the forward strand.
TGTTGTAGTTTCATTTTTCTAAAGCAATAGAAAAGAGTGCCAAAGTCCAGGTTATACTATGATTTTTTGGTTGGTACCATAATTATGGTATTAGCAATTAATCTACTTTTATTATTCTACCAGGTTCCACAAACAAAAACTTTGATTACTCCAGTCCAATGTAGATCATTGCGGAGACAGTTCCAATCAGAAACCGAGTATACTGTCACTCAGGCTATTCAGCTCAGGCATTTTTCTCAAACTTTCCTGCTTTTTTGCAAAAGTTTCTGGTGCTTTGGCCGTTCATTGCAACTACATATTAAAAGCAGATAAGATTTTTGCCGTTGGTAGATTTACCACCTGGAGCTTTCATATTTGATGCATAGATAGCCCTTGTTGCAATTTTGGGTAGAACAATTTTCTTTCGCTTGTGAATGAATGCACATATAATTGAATGCTATCTTAGTTCTTAAATGTATGTAGGGAGCCTCTAAATTTTATGCATATTTGCTGTTTTGCTTTAAGAATTCACAACTCGGGACTTGGAACTTGGAGCTTTATTTCCATTCAATTAACTTTGCTGATCCATCTGGTTACCTGTGGACCGATGCTATAAAACTAGTAATGGGACGGATGTATAGCTACTCGGAACCAGACATTCGTTAATTGATGATTATCGATTAAGGAATGTTGCTATTCCGAAAAGGCTATTGTGGAATGGATATACAGAAATCATGGAGTTCCTACAATTGTTTCCGATAGAAACAAAAAAAATTTTTGTAAATCATAATATGAGAGAGTGAGAAAGAGATCAAACTTACAACACAAAGTGGGAAAATAGGAAAGACACTAGAAGAGAGTGAGATTTCTTGTGTTGGAAATCAAGGATGGAGATCTTTGTCCAAGAAGATGAAGAATAATTGGGAGAAAAGAAGCATAGCAACAGATGAGAATAATCTTGGAATTACCTGGTCCTCTGACAGCATGTGGGCTTAGTCTTCAAAATCTAGAGCCAGCCAAATAGGAGAGAAGGAAAAGCAGGATGAAAGAAAATAAAGAAAATATTACAAGTTGTTGATGTGGACATGCGTGAAGAACTTTCCCTCTCAAACTTTTTAACTTACTATATCTAATATTTTTCGTCATGTGTTTCCCTCAAGAGATAAATCTCCTGCTAACATGATGGCATGATGTACAACTAATCGATCCTACAACACGTTGAAAGCTAGTCTTTATGCAGGAGGATATGTGACAATTCCGGGAAGATGTCAAACAATGTAACAATCAATAGATCTCAACGAGAACAGGACAAAGACCTGGGAACTAGAAGAGGAATCCCCACTCCTAGGATCAGCCCAGCTCACAGTTGGTGCATTTGTATCCAACTTAAGAACTTTGGAGATGACATCTTATTTCTCGAGTATTCAGCACATGCATGGTTGTAATACTCGATGAAAGCATAACCCCGGTTACGAGAAGAGTTGTGTGGATCCTAAGATAGTACAATACAAAAAAAACAATCAATGCAACAACTTTAAGAGACTTGAGGATATGCAAGAAACCAATGTTTGAAGTGTCATGACCACACACACTTTCTGAAATTATTATAAAAACAGAGAAACAAAAAGGATGTTTGGTAGAAAGTAATCATGCCCCTATCGCTTATGTTGGTTACTGACTGTCTTCTTAGCTGCTTCCTGGATTGCGTTTGGCAGTATCCTCACTATCTTCCCGTTAAGCCTACATCAAGATGGATGCATTTGGACAAGTATGAGTTGGTGATGGAATGCTGGATCTATTGCCTTTTGAATGCCAGATGCCTTTGGATCCATGAAAAACTGATTAGTTTAGCTAGATTCATTTTGTAGCTGGAATTAGATCTATATGAACTATACTTCCTCGATTGGAATGACTGGCAGAACGGATCCTTGGTCATTATTAATCAGTGTGTATCGTGATACTCTGTAGCTCTTAATAATATTATTTAAGTTACTGTAGCATTAATCACCTATTGAAGCGTACGTGAGGGTGTTGTGGCCCCCACCCCAGCCTTTGCAAGAATGTGGTAATGATCGATCGGGGTTGCCTTCGTTTGTTGCTGCTCTATTGAGGTTCCTGTGAGATTCTTTGAATCGAATTGGTGTGTCATATTCTACGAGGTTATGGAAGCCACTGTTCGTTGTGAAGAAATTGCTAATGAAAGGATTGCTTTAATAGATGCTGATGAGGTAATGGATATCCAACTTTTACGTGCTTTCATCTGTATATATCAGAGCAACCTTTGAGGATGTTGAACACCATTCTTGATGCGTTACCGTAGTGGCTTCAACTTGAAGAAGCCGTTCACCATGATCTGGCTCCAGGTTTTGGAAAGAAGCTCAGTGCAATGTTTGGACAAGTGCTTGTCTGGGTGAGCATTCCACTCGTACGTAATGTCCTTCAAAAATTCCAGATTTGGCACTACAGAACTTTTATTTTTGTACCTTATGCTTGAATGTATAGCTTGTAACTTTCTTTCTTTGTCTTCGTATATATGGTCTCCATGTAATGTATAGGTTGAGGAACCACTTGATGTTCTCGACATCAGTGTGATGAGGAGGCGGACACACCCCTGGGGGAGGTAGCTGGAGCGGACCATCAATTCCCAGGGCGCTTTCTTGTACACCCGAGGGTGGATTCGTGGTGACAGATTACGAACTTTGTTGTGAAGGCAAGCAATCGTCGATCGGCTCTTCCTTGATCGGGCTAAACTGGCACCCCACCCCACTCACCTTCATGTCCCGTCTCTACCACCGCTAGTGTCTTCCGACGCCACTAACGGTGAAGCAAGGGGAACGAAGAATAGCGAGAGGGAAGAATGGGCTCAACTAAGTTTTTTTAAATATACGAGTTATTTTAAACATGAGTAAATCATAAAAGTTTAAGAGGTTCATTGTCAAAACCACAAAAGTTAAAATAGACCTTAATCATGTATATATATGTATGTATATATATATATGTATGTATATATATATATGTATATATATATATATGTATATGCATATGTATATATGTATATGCATATGTATATATGTATATATAAATATATATACATATATACATATATACATATGTATATATATATATACATATATATACATATATACATATGCATATACATATATACATATATACATATGTATATATATATACATATGTATATATATATATACATATACATATTATCACATCCTGGATTTTTTTTTTATATATATATCTTTCCACACATTTAGGCCAAATAGATAAACATCACTTTATTCATCATTCATAGACATTTATTACAATCCATTTATTCATCGAATCATCAATAAAAAAGTAAACATAGTGATGTTAACTTCAAGAATCATCCAAGTGGCTCTACCTAGCTCTCCATTGGAATCCAATTTAGTACTAGAGGGAGGCTGCTCTGAAAATCAAAAACAAAGAAAATTCAGCAAAGCTAAGTAGGAACCCAAAAGTCAACTCAAAATATATACATGATCAAAATTCAATCAATCATCCCATTGGCGTATATCAAATACCCGAAGGAGCACTCTCCCAACAATGGATGGAGAAGCTTTTATCCTACGGGATGAGTTTGTGTTCTCCCAACAGCGGATGGAGGCAAACTCATATCACACTCCCAACAACGGATGGAGTGGTGTCCCACACCCGCTAAAGTGGGGATACGTTCCTCCCAACAGCGGAAGGAGGAACCGTCCAACCGCCACGTCTGACGGCCCGCTAATCCCCGAAGGGAATCGTCCTACCTACTCTCGGCAGGAAAATAATATAATCTCACACTAGTCATGTCCATTTCGGGATGAAATAACATATTTAAAACGTCTCTTTCAAATATCATAAATATCAAATAATATAAATTAGCCCTCAATTGACTTGAACTCTAGTTTAATCGATTCAATTGAACTCGATTTACTAGAGCCTAACTGAACTGATCTCTAATCCTTATTTAACTGGTCTGGAACCACCCTAGACTAGTATGATTTAGACTAGATTAAGTTCAATTTAGGTTAAACTAACTTGAATAAGTCAATCAATTCGGAATCACCCTGAATTGATCTAGACTAATCAAGTCTAGTTTAGTTCAATCAATATTTGGGCTCAAGTTTAACAATAATATTGGGCTAAATTGAGTCAGTCCATCTACTGGTAATGTGTATTATATATGATTGAGAATGCATTACACAAAATTGGGCTGGCCCATGGACTAGTCATGTGCGTCGCATGTGACCGCCCATAATGGTTGGGCTGGGGTAGCCTACGGGCCAAGGCCTGACCCGTGGGTTGGGCCTGGCCTGTGAGCAATTTCATTCCAATTAATATCCAATTTCATATCATAGCATATACCCATTAACAATATAAATAAAAACATAATAATGCATTAAAAGATAGATGAGGGGAAAAGCTTTAATACAAGGAAATAACGTTCTAAATTTGATTAGAAATCATAAGACATTAAAAGAGGGACTGGGAGATAAGTTTTAATACAAGGAAATAGTCTTCTAAATTCAAATAAAAAAATCATGTTTTCAACACATATAAAATTTCAACATATTCTAGTCATATTTTAAATCATTCAGAATAATATATTTTAAATTTCAAATCAAAAAATATCAAAAAAGATTTTAGATAATATATTCTAATCTAACAAGATTTTAATCAAGATAAGATTAAAGATAAACTATAATACAGAAAATATTGTATAAAACAAATATATTTTTAACATATTTAACTCTACAATAAAAACCTTAATCATGGGTCAAAGAATAGTATGAAAACTTTAACTAATTACTTTAATGTAAAAATTTTGACATTTAAAGAATTGATACATATTTTTCAAACTATAAAACTTTTAACATTTAAAGAATCAAAATAAAAGCTAAAACTTTTAAATTTAAGAAAGGTAAGGAAACCTACCTCTTGTCAACAGAGTATAACTCCTCATTCCTCCCGCTGCCACTAGGTGAGTGGCGAAGGAGAGAAATCCCTCCCTTTAAATAGGAGGAGGTGAGCCTCTATTAAGAAAAATTTATTTTAATTTTTATATTTATTTAATATAAATTATTTTTATTTAATATACTAACAAATATGATATCATCATATTTGGAATACTTAATAATTATTTCTTTAATTCATATCAACAAACAAAGGAAGTAGATTAAGATTTCCTTAAATCATAATAATAAATAAGGAAAGAAAATCAATTCCTAACTTAAATATTTGATGTGATTACATATATACATAATATATACATATATATATATACATATATTTATATATGTATATATACATTATATATATATACATTATATATATAAACATTATATATATATATATATATATAGTACAGCAGCTCAATTATGCTTTCATTTATATGGGAGGATGGTATCATAAATTTCTGCTCGAGAATGACTAGCTAGAAACACAAACTAAAGCAGACAGTTAAATACTGGTTATGAAACCATTGAAGCAGAATGTCAAATCAAAAATGAGAATTTTCTTTCCAACAAAAATAATAATTTTGACCTCAATAGCCATCACAGAAGTGTACCTTTCTATGTCAAAAAATAGATAGGTAGATCAAAGCCCGTTTCTTCTTGAGAACGAGGGTCATTGTCTTACGAGGAATGAATAAATAGAACAAAGATAAATGATAGCTTCAAACTCATAAAATGGTCCAGTCTAAGAAGCAACCCGGGAGGCCACAAATTTTTTGGTTAAATGAAGTTAAAGACAGTTAATACAGGAACTATGAGGTCTTCCGAGAGCATAAATTCCCCCCTAAGAGATGGTGGTGCATAAGCTTGAATTTAGAAGAGGTGCAGATTACCGCATGATCGTTTTGTCGGTTGGGAGAGAACTCCTTACTGGAGTCTTCGAAGGACTAACCCTGAAGTGAACAAAAGCAGGGGCAAGCTAGTTATAAAGAAAAATAGTGAAAACAGTAACATTGTTTCCCATTTTTCTATGATTAATTGGGTGGTAAGATGAGGAGCTACCTAATGGGACAGGCTCCAAGAACCACTCCACTGCAATTAAGAGCTGCAAGAGCACTCTCCACCTGCCAAAGCACGTGTCAGCAGAACGTCCTCCAGTGATGGAAAATAGCACATAACTCGATCATGCAGACAAACTCAAGAAAATATACACATATGCAGAGAGAGAGAGAGAGAGAGAGAGATTATGAAATATCTTTGCAATATAAATGTGAATTTATGGGAATATCAAGGCTTCAATGCATAAACATAAGTTTCTTTGCGACCATTGGGGAACCTTAATTATGGTATCATTAACAATTTAAATTATTATTAGTTTTTACTTGTGTATTCACTTTGAAATGTAGATCCACCAACAGTAAACTGTTCAAAGCTTACAATACATGTATATAAATTTCCTTTGCATACGTAACTGTTCAACAGTTGACTTTAATACCCAAGGACATTCTCGAGTTTTTGAGTATTAAATAACCCCTAACATGGTATCAAAAAAACCTTTTAGGATGTAATGAAAATTTAGTATGAAGTTCTTTCCTGCCTAATAACATTAGAATCTGGATATAGTGATCATTGTTGACTTACAAAAATATTGAACTTATGTAATCTGAACAATTTCAATAAAGGGAATCATTCTAGTTCAGTTTGTTCATGATCTCTGCCAACTTATGTATCCAACTTAATTTAAGGGGAAATGTTGAGCTTTACTTAATTTTTTTGGCAATCTTTTCGAGCAGAAAGGTACTTCTACAAAGCTCATATATGAAAAGAAGCTACATTTACTTTTCCATCATATATGAAAATGAATTCTGCACAGCATGCAGAGGAACAAATAGTAGCTATGCGAGTCGAGTGCATAGGAACATTAGACAAAGAAATTGCAACAGAATAACACAATTTACCTCAACAAACTCAACAAATGCTATGCGAGTCGAGTGCAGATGATCACCTAAAATCCTCAGACGAGAAACCTGCACAGGAAACATCAGTGTTACAAAGGAAACAACCGCTACAAACATGACTATTTCAACAAATCTATCAGAAAATAACAAGATTGAAGGAAAATGTGCTAACCTCACCACAAAATAACTCAAAAAAACCTTTTAAATCTGTCTGACGAATCTGTAAAAGACGTACTACCATCATTAGTGATACAGAAATTAAGGCTGATTAGAAACAAATTCATCGACACTGCATGATAAAACTAATTTCTGTGTTATCAAACATAAACAATCAGCCTCTTTCCGTTCCAAATGCTTGGTTCTGAAATCCACAATATTGTAGTTTTTGAAAGCGTTAAAGCAGTCATAACAAGTCAGAAGTGTTCTGCCTACCTGTTTATCAATATCAGTGCAATAAATTGTCCTTGCACACATTTCCCTTTCATCTTCAGACTGTATTCAGCTTCAATTCTGTGAATACTTCCAGAAACCCATCCATAAAGATGAACAAAAATATGGTGATAATGAATATGCTTACCCGTGGAAGAAATGTTGGATTCACAGGCAAGATAGCTGTCTTTGATGGCATGACTTTGACAGGATAATAACCAAGAACAGTTCCATCAAGATCTAGTGCTTGTCTTGCACCATCTGCAGGAAAATTAAGAAAATCATGGTTGCATCCAAGAAGCACATAGATACTAACTGAGCACAAAGAATTATGGGTGAAGTAGGTCAACATACGCTCATTAGCATACTCTATGAATGCAAATCGGAGGAAAGAGTTCAGGTCACCACATATACGGCAGTCCAATACCTTCAGCATGCAAGGTTCAAAATAGTGAGAGAAATCAGTTACATGCATTAAAAAATGATACAAAATTAACTATGGAATCTGGGAACATATTAGGAAGAACAAGTAAATAATAATAAAATGTGAGTAGCTCCGGAGTGTGCTGACATTTGGAGGAAGGGAAGTGGAAGATACATTATATGGACAGAGTTGCTCTGGAAACTTTAGAGTCGTACACTAAAATTAGATATTACCTACAAATTTTATGTAGTTGCATAGAAGATCAATACTCTAGATAAAATGAACTTCCATGTGATCAGCTAGATCACATTTGATGTCAGAACTTGGTCTCATGAGATTACTGGCCCACTAATTTGATAGGTCTATAAACCACATGATCTAAAATATTTAAGCCCAAATTAATTGTAATATATTTGTCTAGCCCTACGAGCAACTCAAATCTATTCTCAGGTGTGAGATGAAACTGAAATATTTATGTTCTGGTCAAGACCTAAACATAACATGGAATCTCCTATGAGTTGCACCATTTGTGCACACTGTACTAGATGTGTCTTGATACAATTTGTTAGAATCCAACCAGATGGGATAACTGGTCTGATTGGATAATTGATTCATTACTGACTTGATGGATCTGCACCAGGCAGCCCGAAATTATTATAATTTATTTGATACAATAGGATAACTAAATCATTAACATAATGAACTTAAATCAGATAATCCAAAATACTTAAGTCCAAGACAATAGTAATAAGCACATCTAGTCTTATAAACTAACTCAAATCTCCTCTCACACTTGGAATACCTCTTTCTGGCCAAAATATATGCATTTGCTAATATTGTTAATTTCTCAGGACAAGCAAAGAGTACTACTACTCAGTACAAAAGTGATGTTAGGCAGAAGATCTGTTTGAACCAAGACAAACTTCCATAACTGAACGCAAGCAGAAAAATAACCAAACGCAATTCGGTCCCTTATGTGACACATTTCATTAAGACTGCAACGTGAAGAGGTACTTAGAGAAGGTTAGTGAGGATTCTTGAATCATACTAGCTATAATCTGACCAACTCAAATCATCCTGTTATGCATTTTGAAACTACACAATCTAGCCATGAACTATATCATAATTGGTCAAATATAACAAAATGGTGGCTAGTTCATCGACAATTGGTATATTGTTTCAATCATGTCATTGCAATAATCAAAAGTGTTGCATAATATTCAATATAGAGGAAGACAAGCTAATGATGAAAATAAATAATATCACAAGGTCACATCAATTCACAAACATTAGTGACAATGAAACTATAGATTTCGTTAATTTGAGTATATTTGGAGGAAATTACCTTCCCGCAGTTTCCAAATAATGCAGCAAGCTGTTCTTCACTGACCTGGAGCATATTGATCATAGTGTGGTTTAAGAAGTTTCTGAGTCCAATATCTTAAGTGAAGCTAGCAATTTATAGTCATTACAGAAATTGGTAGCCATTAAGGAAATAAAGGAAAGATTCTTAGATGGCTTTACATGATGATCAATGTCAGAAACATAGACAGTTCGCCTGATGCAGTCCCCTTTCTGTGCTCCATGAACTCTGTCATTAACCTTCCTCGGCCTCTGATCGTAATTGTACTTCCTCTGTGCAAAATAAATCCTAAGGTTTATGATTCTATCTCCTTTAAATCTGCCCCAGTTGCTAGGAAATCAAAGCAAAACCCTGAACCCTTCCAATTTCCCCGCATCAAGGTACGATCGCAGCAAAGAGGTGCAAAATAGAGAGGAAGCGGTTACCCAGCGAGGCTGATGATTGCAGGACGACCCATCGTCGCCGTCGATCATCATCCCGAATAGGCGCATCGAGGCCACGAAGGCCGGCGCCTCCGCGGAGAGTCGCGTGGCGGCGGGCCGGCGGGAGGACGGCACGAACTCCTCGGCCGAGGGGTTTAATTTGGAGAGCGCGTGGGTCAGGTCCTTCAGGTCGGCGACGTCGGCCGGACGGTCCGTGCCATCCCGATCGTCAACTGCGGCCATCTCCTCCGCCGCTGCGACACGGAATGGCAGACGCTAATTCCCGATCGGAGGATGGAAGAGATGGTAAAGCAGAGATGAATCCTTCCCTGCCGCTGCTGCCGCTTCCAATTAAAAGACGACATAAAACGGACGGAAGAAGAGGCGGAGGAGAGAGAGAGAGTTATGGGAAGGCTTCGGTTACAAAATGGAGAGCTATGGAATGAGGTGCTGCTGCAGACGTCGCTCCATTTAATAGGTTTGCTCTCGTCTCGTTGTTTCGGATGGTAGTGGGGAGAGCCGTTGTAGCAGCGAGTCGGAGTAGTTGTACACTACGTCTCCCACCTACCAGTAGATGACTCCCGTTTATTGCTTTCTTTGCGAGCTAAAAGTGAGGTGCGAAGCGAGATACACGAATCACACAGCCTTTCCTATATCAGCTAAAAGTCTACCAACCTTTCCTACGTTTCTCGTCATCAGAGCGTTTAAAAGGTGGGACCCTTATTTTCCTATTAGATAGTCTCTAAGTAGCCTTCTTTCTTAAGATGGGCCAACTAGGCTTACGAATCACGAATTAGGTAGGACGTTGGGTAGCGATTCAGCTAGAAGGGGAGTTGACGAGATCTGCCGCACCCGCTCGTCCGAAGCAAAAGTACACTTTTGTGCTAACAGACGTCCTGAGCCCACTTGTGAACCAATGGGCCCGCCTTTCGTGTCTCCATTCATCATACGAGTAAGAGCAGCGGGAGGAAAACGTTCAGCACATGCCAGAGGCCTTGAAGGGTCCCGTTCGAGCTGGAGTCTACTAGAGTGGAAATGGAGAACCCAAGGAAGCAATATTACATATAATGCTCATCAAGAACACAAGATTAGGTCTTATACACATTTAAGAATGTAATCTAATTCTCCTGATCATGGAAGCCAGTAGCTCCCCTCCCACAATGGGTCTCATATACCTGATACAAGTTTCCCTGCTCATCTTGCCTCCGTGAGACGAAAAGAGAAACAATGAAAAGATCTACCACCGGAATGTGATCGAACTGAACCAAGGTAAATTTACGCCTATGAATCTAAAAGCCCAAAATGTCATCAAGGATTGATAATCACTTTTTTTTTGTCTCATATGAAATGAGGCGTAATAGAACAACGGCCTCCTGGGTGTGTCACTTCTATCCTTCTTCTTCTCTTTTTTTTTTTTTTTTTTTTGATCCACCCCAATAGGAACAAAATGGTTTCTATGTTAGGGGCCCAAGCACATTTACTCACACGTTAATTGAGGAGAAAGAAAACCAGGACATTAAATGCCAAAAAGTCACTTCTATGATATTTTTGAAGGTACAATCCAAAGGGACAAAACCATGCAATATCCACTAAGACTAACAATTTCTTGTGGGCCGCATGCTTAAAAACATTAATATATAAATGATATCCATAATACAAAGAAAAAATAAAATAAAACATTAAGAGTTATAGATTTAACAAGATAAATACTATAGACTTGATTTCAAGGTGCTCTGTGCACACTCAAGAGGTTAAGATCTCTGTCTCTCTTTTATATTCCAATGCTTCCTGATATTCCTGCTCTTTAAGACTATCAATTCTCGTTTCATGTGCTGATACTAATAACTAATATTGTTCATCTTGCCCGAAACCTAATATGTATAGCTATGTATAGCATATCTCAGTTGATGACACGAGGACTCTCTTTTACTAACCCTAAAATTATAGTGTCATGAATTTAGTTAGTTTTGTTTACGTCGTGCAACACCTTAGTGTGTCTGTTCGCAAAATTCAACATCCCCCAAACCTCCTATGATTCATCCCTCAAGACCTACAAAAGAAAAAATAGGTTAGAGAAAACGTTTCACACGGGATTCACAAGTAACCATTTCAGCAAACACTTCATAGCTAATGCAAATTACAAACATAGACTTCATAAACTATGAACGGTCGTACAACAAATGGTTCAAAATGGTCCACTACAAACTGAAATGCCCACAACTGTCCACGTGATACAACCTTCATTTACAAATTTAAAGCGACCACTAAAGTCAACCAAAATAGGGCTGTTAAGCCTACTTTTAGCCCTCTACATGTTGTACAAAGCATGAATATAACCGAAAGAAACGAACATATATGAGCATTACATCAAACACCTCGTTTACAATTCTATCCGTGACATTCTTCCCTCACTTATTCCTTCAACGTCCTCGTCGATGCCTTTGTAAACGCTGCATTTCTTCGTCTTTACTAAGTCTTCAATGTTCTACTCCAACTGCAATGCGTCTCTTGACTCCCAACTGCACTTTACCGCTATTGTTGAATAGTCGATCTTTGATTTACCATGCTACTTCAACTCACCAATGTCCCTGACTCTGGTGTGGGGTCGGTTGAGTTGTGCTAATCCCTGTTGGTTCTTGCGAATCCCTCGGGTGAAGGAAAATACCATCCTTGGAATGCACTAGTCTCTTGAATACCTCATGCTACTTGAACTTGGAGGATGCTTGTTGGAACTTTAACGAGTATCACCTCGTAGATTTTAAAGTTTTCGAGTCTTTTTTCCGTAAAATTTGCCCATCGACTTTTCTTCCACTTAGTTATCACTTCCAAGTAAGTTCGCATCACTTCCGCTTTTGATTGGCATTCTGTTGGGAAATGAAGCATATAATATACTCTCAATAGCATTGGTGAGAATTTAACAACTATTGTCTTCCCTTAAGTTTATTCGAATGGTCTTTGCACCTATGTAGAACTCCTCTATTGGATAAATAAAATAATTGAGGTACTCGGTTTCACTCATTCTTTTAAGAGTTGAGAAGGCAAAGGTTACTTGAGTTAGCCCGCCTTCTCGAGGATTGTACTTCATGCATCGAGTTGGTTACTAGCCTTCGCCCACTCTTTGCTCACACTTTTAAAGCACTCGAAGTGTTTGCACTCATTGCGTTGAGTTGGCTATTGTGACTTACTTTCTCAATGTCATTGAACTTCTAGGCGGCAAGAAGTTTTCATCCCAACTTGGAGCAAGTCTCTAATAGTTTTTGTCATCTCTGGGATTATACCATTTTCTTCATCATCTCTGTCATCTACTCCTTTGAGTATCAAAGGTACAGCACCACGTACTGTCTTCTACGTTCCTTAATCGAGCACTCTTACATTGACTCGAAGTCATCCACTTTTTGCTATTTTGATGAGAAGCACATTGACACTGGTCTTACAAAATTTCTTGGCCTATGCCCTTCAACCTTGTCTCAGTACTTGGAGTTTGTCTTTGCATTTTACACATCTACGGCCCCTTTCATGACTAAGCGCTCTCCTTCCATGAGAGCCTCCCTCCACGAGAGCAAGGGAACGATGACTCCATGGAAGTCTTGCCTCTGCGGTACCATGGCATTGTTATGCCCATGGCCCTACTATTCATCTCATTGCGTCTACATCCCTTTCTTCGTGATCAATAGATCCACCTTCGCAACATTATGACACTTCTCCGAGTCCACCTTCATTCTAATCGATGCTTGGTTTTTGGTAGCTAAGTCTCTCTAGACTTGTCATCGCTTCCTCGCCCCTTTCGACCACTTGCTTCAACACCTTTGTGTTCTCCGAAAAGTTCCCCTTGATCGATGGAAAGACAAACTATAACTCACATGTACAGCCTCCACCATCATGTTGCAGGGCTCACGCTGATTTTGTTCTCCTTAGCTTCCTTGGTAGCAATGTTCGCTTACTCGACCTTATCCTCTGACTTATCGAGCTCTCTTAAGTGAATATGAGCTCTAGAGCAGTCCAACTCTCCAACCGCTCTAATCATATCTCTGCATGATCAAGTCTCTCATGGGACTTACTAGTACTTGCATTCAAAATTCTCCCTAGGTGGTATACAGCCCCCATATGTTAATGACCAAGGCTTTGATCCGATGCAAAATTCGATAAACAAACGAAAGACACGCCTCTACGAAACCATGACATTCATTCCTTAAATTCATAGCCCTTCTTGTCATCGTATTGTTCACCAAAATGGAGCTCTCAGTAGCTCCCGATCATACCTTTGTATGATCTAGTCCCTCACGGGACTAGTTGTCTATCTATCGCATTGCCACGAACTATCCACCATGATCCACTACACCATGTCACATCTTGGTAATATCTTCATTGCATTCTGATCATTATGGGATGAACTCGGATTACAATCCCTCTATGTATGGCCTTTGCCAACACATCACAGGGCCTCTTCCACCTTCAATTATGTTTGCTCCTTCGACAATCGACCTTCATCCACCCGCTCTCGGGTCACACCCAAACGAACACAGCTCTAGGACAATCCATCACCTAGCAGCTCCCGAAGTCCACAGACTTCATTGAAATTGGTGCGCACCATTGTTTGGATCCTAGGCCTTTGCCCCCACCAGCACAATCTCCATTATGCACCACTTCCTTCATGTCAACTCGAATGACAACACTATGCATATTCTTCAAGAGTACACGTCTTTGCGTCCTCTTGACTCGTATCAAGGCTTTCTGACCCCAACTTCACCTCCACAAGTTGAGTCGTGTTGGTCCCTCCGTCAAATACTTCTCCGAGATAAGGTGCATGTGCCTCAAAGCTCCCTTTGTCTTTGGCACTATGCAAGATGGGTCTGCTCCATCAAAATGAAGGTCCCATGGAACGACATGATCCCGTTCTTACCTCTGCAAGAGTTCATGTCCGTTACCTTTGTCCAAAGAAAGCTTCGTGCCTCCACTCCATGTTTCATATTCTATATCGACTCCCTTCATGTGGCTTGGGTACTTCACCAATTTACACTCAAGTTACTCCGCTCCTTGGTTTGCATTGAGTTGATGGTGGCCCTTGTGCCCACCATTCCACGGGTCAACCCTCCGTTGAATTCAATCTTCATATCGACTGCAAGTGTGTCTTCATTTGGTGTTGCCTTGGGTCGCTGCTCCATTTGATCTCGTAATGCATCCACCAATGCATTACCTTATACAAGATCATGCAATGACTCCTCACTACTCGCTCGATCCGTTGAGCTTTGTGGAGTTGTTGTCTTGAGGTACTCTTCAACATGTATGGTTCGTTGCACATGATTCTCCCTCTAGAGAACCGGGATTTATCCCTCCTGGATATTTGTCCCATTAGAGCAATTTCTCTCTTCGCATCCTTTCATATAGAAGTTTTGAAAGCCACCATCCCCTTGGACTACTCCGCCTTGCTAAACAAATTGTGCATTATTCTGTCCCCACAAACACACTTGCTAGATTACGACTCCTCGCTAGTACAACCCCTGTTGCACCCCTCAAGACCTAACAACATAATGAACTCGGTGCACACTTCAGCCTCTTACGAACATATCCTTCCCATATCGAAGAGAAAGTTTCAATGCTCCATGACATCGAGTCTCGGTCACCTTGGGATATCCACAAACATTCCATCGTCCGCATACAAGCCCTTGCATGAGTAATGAATTTTTCGAGTTAACAATTCCCCTCATTTCTATGAGCTTTACACAACTTTTTCGGTCACTAAGTAACTCATCCCACTTTACACGATCTCACCCTTTACCAAGTGCCCCGCTTACTTTGAGCATCATCAAGTATAATTGCTAACATCGAGCCGTAACTCGAACTCAACCATCCCAACCTTTGTGCGCTACGCATTCTTCCCAGCTTGCTTGTCCTCGTGATGCCTCTCACGCGAACGTTGGTCATTCCTCTGAATAGCAATATCAAATGCCTACTCTTCTAAGCGACTCATTTCCCTACATTTCCATGCTCGTTTCCCTCACAAACAATCGCACATACCGACTACCCTCAACGCAGCCCCACTAGGTCTCCCACGTTTACATGTTATCAAGCAAGACTAAGTGCATTTGGGAAAGTAGTTGAATGATTAGTTGACTCAACGTATTATGGAGCAGAAACAGTTTCTCATCCAAATGCATTGAAAACGCTATAAAGGGAGGGAGTTTTTTAGATAATTAGCTATAAGAGAAGAGTCATTTCCCCCTTTGCAGCCCTATCGCCCAAAAAGACTTAGTTATAACTAGTTATAACATATCGACTTAGTTATAACTAGTTATAACATATCTATGTTTGTTGGACTCTATAAGGGCACCGAATTCATTCATATATAAATTATTTCCTATATGTGCTTATCCCGCTCTGAGACCAAATGTCACGAACTTAACTGGTTTTGCCTAAGTCATGCAACACTATTACGATTCTATCTACAAAGGTCAACCCCCCCGAAATCTCATATGATCCCTTAAGACATACAAAAGATAAAACAAATTAGAGAAAACATTTCACTCGGGATCTACAAGCAACCATTTCAATAAACATTTCATAACCAATACAAATTACAAACATAAACTTCATAAGCTCTGAACAATCGCATAACAAAGGTTCCAACATGACCCACTATAAACTGAAATGCCCACAAGTGCTCATATAACACAACCTTCGTTCATAGGCTTAAAATGATCATCAAAACCAACCAAAATATGACTAGCAAGTCTATTTTCAAGTCTATTTTCAACCCTCTACATGTTGTTCAAAACATGAACAAAATCGAAAGATACGAACATATATGAACATTACATCAAACACCTCGTTTATAATTTTATCTGTGATAATATATCATTTTGCTTAACACAGTTCAGTTACAGCCTAATGCAAATCACCAGCTAACTGAGCTAACTGATGATGTTAATGTTGTGACTGTTCAAGATAACATTCTGCTTTGCTGCTGCAAAATCTCACAGAAAAAAGACAGCCAAAATTGCAAGTTTCCAACTAGTATCACTTTATTCATACCATTTAATCCTGTCCAATAGATGAAACCAATAGTAAAAGGAATAAATTGCTCCAAGAAAATCTTCCACTACCAAGAAATCCACAATTCCATGTCCAGTGCAGCGTCCTCAAATAAATTAAGACTCATCCATCTGCAATACAAGACAAACTCTCTAAGCTACAACTTCAAATGTGGAAAGATCACCATAATCATAGTAAACAACAATGCAGAATTTTCATTTACAATAAAACTTCGATTCAGATAAATAAAAAAAAAAGTTGTGGCATCAAGGGGATAAAATAGCAAGAGAGACAGTAATTCCAGTTCAAAAGCCTTTCATGATAAGAAACAGCAGACCAAAACAAATGAGAAATCACCAAGTTTCCACAAATCACAACTAAATTAACCAGCGATTGTCAGCTAGCAAATACAAGATATCAGAAACACATCTCATAGATCCAACAAACAGAATAAGCAAAAACACAAGGCAACTGGATTCAATTCAACATTGATGTTTGACAAAGAAAAAAAAGAAGCATTTCCAATGTGAATCGTCCAATAATTATGACATTATTTCAAAAATTAAGCTGTTGATACTGATGAGACAACAATTAACAAAAATCAGGCACCAGCATGATAAATAAGAATGCAAATGACACCTTTTTTTTATTTTTGTTGTGGAAGCATGCCGGAAGATGAGGAAGATATGTTGAGAATATCTGAAGACCATAAAACTAACAAACAATATAGAAAATCTTGAGAACAACAAGATGGGGAAGAACCTTTAGTGGTTCATCTAGCTGAAATTCACAAAACCAATGTGAGTTCCTTCCATGTCTTAACAAGCTACCTTTGTCTTAATAAGCAGGAAGTTCTGAAACCAAATTATTGCTTGGACCCACTGGATAGTCATCATACACCATCATTGCCAGCTGATGTAAATACAATATATCAGTATATTCCTTAAATTTGCTGATACATCAAATTAAGAGTTCAAAAATACAGCACTGCAATCGTCACACAAAGGGAACAAGCTTTTGGCCTAGACTTAATATTTTAGAGGATGAGTCATCTTGAACTTAAAAGAAATATACATATATTCAAGGAAAGCAAAGACATTATAGTTCTGAAGCCTAGGTCACTTAGTCGAAAAAAGAAAGTCTTTTGCCAATGGCATCTCAAATGATGCAGAAGTTCAATTTAATTGTGAACCTAGAATGACAGTGAACACTTGCATTTATATGATTCCCATTTCCCAGTAAGAGGAAATCTAAAAAACACTTGCATTGACAGTCAGAAAAAAAGAACTTCAGGCATAAGCTACCAAAAGTCCCCTCCAGTACATACAACAAGTGCATGTTTCCATTCAAGCAGAACATCCCCAATCCAAAAATTACAAACAAGCCCTCCGATAGGACATATGTTCTCTACAATGCAAGGTCTGCTATTCTGGATATCTATTATTCACTATCATTCTACCATTACTGAAATTTGGGGCGAGTCACTAATAGGGGATTATTACTACAAAAAGCAATATCTTTATTTTTTTTATTGCAGTTTACTAAAACGATTGTTCACTTTTACCATCTAAAGCCCATAAGCTAAGCATTGGTCCAACCGCCCAAGTAAAAAAAATATATAGAACATGATTACACATGTTTATTTATAGTTCCTGCTCCAGACCAGATATAGGTGCTTAATCCTCTAGAAAATTGATCTTGGAAAATAGCCAAATCAATCAGAAGGTGAACAACATAACTAGATATTTAACCAAGAAAAAGATAAAATTTTCATTATGCCAACCTGTATTTCTGAGAAGATCAGATAAATTATTTGCTAGATTCCACCTAGTAATTGTCACACGTCATCATTCTTCCCAGCTGGTTGAATGTAGAAAAATCAGTATGACTTTTTTTACTTTAAACAAAAAAGAAAAGAAAGAAAAAAATCTAAATTATGGCACCAAAGAGATTAATCTGATCGAATCAATCATAAAGAGATGTGACATAATATAAGACTTCAACATGGCCAACATACTCTACAAGAAAGAGAGCTATAACCAAGAAGGATCTAGCACCCTTATATATACAAATATTCATATTAACAAGTTCACATACCTATGCATCTTAGATGATTTTATCTCTATCACTTTTATACTCTATAAAGCCTTCTTATTTTCACTTGGAGTCCATAGGCAACCATAAAGAATACAATATAAGCTACTTATCTGCTTTTGCAAATCTCATCCTTATGGTTTGAAATAATTTAAAAACCATCACTATAATGTAATAACTAATATTAAAATGTCCATAAATTCTTTTCTGGGAAATGAAATGCATCTCACAGCAAGGAAATTCACCTCCATGATGTGTATTTTCTTTCTTTTTCCCTTGTAGTGTTAACCTTGAGGCACAAAAGTAGGCAAGACTCAAAGAAGTACTAACTATTAGTAATCATTTGATTGGTCGCTCACAAATACTAAAGATTTTTCACATAAATTCCAACAGAAGAGAAGAATGCCTAGTAGACCTTTGCTTAATTCCTCTGCAAGCAGAAACTTATCCATAACCACGAAAGACACAACGGATCACATAAGTATATAGCCATTAACTCAGAAGGTGGCAGAGTAGCATCACCAGAAGAAACCAAAGAACAAGCCGAAAACGATGCAATTATAGGTGATTCATTAAATGAAGAACAAATAATCAATTTACATCTATGATAACTGGCGATTAACTTGCAAATACAAGAAAACAAATCGCTGAAAGCAATTGGATGCAACCACCATTACAAGAAGATTAGCGTAATGCAGCCAAAGAAGGGTTTGGAGTTTACCTTCAGAAAGCCACCCAGAACCTCTGCGGGAAATGGTGAGCATTGATGTCATCAATGCCGAGGCCGTGGCGTTGTGTATCGGCAGCAGGGACTCCAAACAGAAGCTTGTCTCAACGGGAGACCTTACATTTTCAAGAACAGATAAGCATCGTCGCCCAAAGCAAGACAGAGGCGAGAAAGTAAAAGATCAAGATCGAATCGCTATAAGAACGGGATCCGATACCTTGGGAACCGAGAGGCAGTGGCCGCCGGCCTCGACCTGGGGAGAGGGCGGAGGGAAGGGCGGGAGGCCCCGATCCTCGCAGCAACAGTGGGCCGGAGGGAAAGCGACCGGTCGAGCAACCTACGGGCGGCGACGGCAACGATCATGTCAGGCGGAGCAAGCGGGCTTCGTCCGAGCGGGACGGGGAAGGCGAAGGGAGCGGCGAGGGATTTGGGTCGGCCCGGATAAGGAGGTTCCCGTTCTCTTAGGTAAATCAATTTACACGTCTAACCCTTCATTGTATAGAATTACATAGATGCCCTTGTACATCTTAATTTATCCTATTATCCCAATTAATTCAAAAAATTCAGGTTAGCCATTATTTAAAATTGACTAGTCTAAAATGAAATGACATACGTATATATTTAATGGTCGATTGGCAACTGAGATAAAATTTAAATTTAAGTTTTTAAGATATATATGTGTGTGCGCACTTAATTTAATTTTTTTGCGTTCCTACCAAATTAAATTTATTGTGGGTTTGTGCAAATGTTGTGGACAAGAAAATTATTTGTGGCAGAAATATCTGGAAATTTTTATGAAATATTTAAAAAATTAATT
Source organism: Musa acuminata AAA Group (assembly GCF_036884655.1). Classification (NCBI taxonomy): domain Eukaryota; kingdom Viridiplantae; phylum Streptophyta; class Magnoliopsida; order Zingiberales; family Musaceae; genus Musa; species Musa acuminata. The sequence goes on from NC_088354.1 coordinate 28,466,888, forward strand.
TTTAATGATATCTCATAATTTTTGTATATTTAGATTTTTTAATATATATATATATATATATTAAACAGTATATTATTTTAATATTTCTCGAACAATAAATACCTCAAGTTAAAAAATTTGTAAAAAAACTGTCCGTCCTTGGTTACCCCTCTCCCACTATCATCATAGCTCTCCCTTCTTCCTCCTTTATCTTCTCTTCAGCTTCTTTTTTTCTGTCTCTTTCTCTTCTTTCCTTCTCCCTTCTCTTTCTCTTGCGGACGGTGAGCCACGGATAGCAGACGACGACAAGCGACGGTGGAGGGATAGTTTGTATATGTTTTAATTAAAGATATTATTTGAAAAATAGATAGTTTCTATCGAAATCGCCCATTATTTTTCTTCCTTGAATTTTTTTCGTCAACGCTCCGCATCAGTGCTAAGCATCAACTTCTATGTTGGTATCATCACATGTTCTGGATTTGAAGCTTCCGAGGCAACCCTTAAAAACACGAATCACGAAACCTAACCGCGAACCCTTAAACGGTCAAATCGTTTATGGATCCCTAAATTGATTGAGTAATATCATTATGCACATTAAGTAATCGCAAGTAGCTGACTTGAACAATTTAAAGTACAACAAGTTATTGAATAATTTTATGAACAATATTATTCTTTATTTATTTTGGTTAACCGGAGCATGGAAATTTATGATCGAATTCAATTTGACTTTGAACTCAAAGGCTAAACTATGTTCTTGATTTCTTTAAGTTATGGATTTAAGCACGACTACTCACTTAAGACTTTAATTGTTAGATACCATTAAAGGAATCTCATTTGGACTCAAAATTAACTCCAATCTGGGGTCGAGTTTGAACATAAGCTTTGAGCTTAGGTTTTAGTTAGTCAAATTTGAATTGAGTTTGAGGATAATTTGAAGTAAGTTTGAACTTAATTGAAGTAGGACTTGAATCAGATGTCTCAGTCTCATTGATTGATATGATATGATATGATATATATCTGCCAATAATTAATTAAGCCCATTGTTGCCGATCATGACTTGGACTCTTTTTCTATTTCGCAGCATGCATGCAGGGAGAGCACCAAGTGGTTAGGGTTGTTTCTGATTAATATAAGAACGGAGAGAACGCAGAAAAAGAATAACTGACAGCTGCAGGTTGGTTGGTGACTCCAGGCAGCTTAGCTAAGCTGCCTGGATACTACAGGCTGCCTGTATCATATCAATCAACTAATAATGCTCTTATATCATTCAAGCTTCCACCTTCTCCAGTTTTTAAAGCAAGTCATCTCTTACTCCAGAAAAGAAGATCTCGACTCCAAACCAAGTCATGGATTCAGAGTGGCATTGTGTAGACATGCTTGCAGGATGCACAAGGAAAACAAGGTCTCCTTGAAAATGATGTCGTACCCGATGACATTGATGCTTTGAATTGGAACCAACCATCAACATCAATGATACATAGTTTTCTTTGCTGTTTAGGTAGAACTACTTGTTGAATTCTTTGTTTATCTCCTCCCAAGCATTCTATCAGAATTCCTTTCTTTTTCATTTTTCATTGCACATGCAATCTCTTCTCTTGAATACATAAATGACTTGAAGGCATCATTCTTTTTCTCTCTTTCTTTCAAGAAAAATATGTTCCAACTACATGTAATCTCTCTCAGGTATTGTTTAATTGCAAGTGCTCAGCATTGAAGATGGATCCAAAAGCCAGCTAATTCCAGCCTCGCTATACTCTCCCTCTCTTTCTTATATACCATGCGACCCTCCGGCCTCCTTCCACTGCCCCTCACCACCACCTCATACTCCATGGCCTCGTCATCAGTCTCCGCGGTGCTCAGCTTCGCCACATTGCTTCTCTTGACCGCGCCCCTGGTGCGATCCCAGCCGGCCGCCGCTGCGCCGGCCCCTGCCGGACCGCTCAACCTCACCGCCATCCTCGTCAAGGGCGGGAATTTCAACTCCTTCATACGCCTCCTGCAGCAGACCCGGGTGGACGAGCAGCTCAACAGCCAGCTCAACAACAGCTTCAATGGCCTCACCGTCTTCGCCCCCACCGACAACGCCTTCGGCGGTCTCAAGGCCGGCACGCTCAACAGCCTCAACCAGCAAGAGCAGGTCGAGCTCGTGCTCTACCACGTCCTCCCGCGCTACTATAGCCTGACCATTTTCCAGACCGCGAGCAACCCGCTGCCGACGCAGGCGTCGGGGAAGACCGGCGTGTTCAAGCTCAACGTGACCACCACGACGAGCAATCAGGCCAACGTCTCCACCGGCGTCGTCGAGACGGCCATCAACACTCCGCTCTACTCCGAATTCCCCCTCGCCGTCTACCCCGTCGAGAAGGTGCTGCTGCCGTACGAGATCTTCGGCCCACAGCCTCCGGCAGCGGCCCCAGCGCCGTCGACGAAGAAACCCAACTCCCCACCTTCCTCGTCCGCCGGAGAAGGTGCTGATTCGCCCTCCGAGGGCAGCACCCGTTCCGGGGCGAGCTTGAAGGGAAGGGGAGTAGGGTGGAGCTTCATCGCGGCGGTTGGTGTCTTAGGCATTGCAGCTGGTAATCTGCTGTAGGAGTCGGAGCTACCTACTCCACTGTATCATTGCTTGGCATGGATTCGTCGAGTGTTCTCCTTCATTGTTGTGCTCTTCTCCGACTTTATCTACTTACATTCATGTACTGAGTTTTCTTCATCAGATTCTTCCTTTGTTAATTTCCTCCTCATTAATACATGATGATTCATTCGTTGCAGCCTCCATTTAGGGTTTTCATTGGTTTTCCATTTAATGAGTCAAGAGGAAAGTGACACGGGCATGTGCAAATCACACAAACTCTTTCTTGGGTGTTCATGTGATGACACATGAAGGAAACAATTCCAACAAGTCAAATTAATGTGGCACAGATCAGCTGGAAGCATCTTTTATCAAAGTCGAACGGAAAAGATGTGCTACCTACCAACCCTTGTGTACATTGATTAGTAGATTTAGCGAAGAACTAAAAGAATGCGTACATTGATTAGTTGAAATGGAAGACACCAGATCTCAAATATTCATCCATTCAACTAAATCTTTGACTCGACCACCACCACACCACCTAAGCAGTTGACTAAAATAGTAAACTTTTTGCTAACCCAAATAAGACTGCATCTGAATGTGAATGCAGATCAGTGATAGCTGTACTGATCACTACTGGGTCAAACAGTACTGAGAGCCAGCAATTAATCCATGTTCCAAATGGCTGAGGCATCCTCTTCACCAACTTAACTAAGCTTTCAATACATTGTTTTTCATCAAAGAGTGAAGAAAAAAACCTTGAAATATATGTGACAATTATACAGTGGATATATACGGTCAGTCTGGTGCTGTTGGCTCTTTCTTCCGTTTCTTCTAGTGGTGTTTATGATGGGTACCACAAAGTTAGGAAAGGAAGATGTCTATATATGGCTAAGCCAAACGATAGCTTTGGTTGAATTCAGCTGATAAACTTTAGTCCTGCCAAAACAAACATCTTAGGTGTTCGAAATTAGAAGGGAAACCCTCAAAATTTTTAATTTAGTTCTTGAAACGTAGAATACAATCAAACGCGCGTTGAACATCCTACCTCAAATTCTAAACATGACAAACAAGCACTTGAACTATTCTTTTATTAAACCGATAGTTATATAATTGATACTATATCAACGTGGCACTTGGACTATTTCTTCAACGGTTATGATCGATGCTATATAGGAGCAATTATAAATTACTCCTACAGTTAACTATGGTTAACATCCCAGTTGCTATACTTTAACAAGTAGCATGGGGTCTCTCAACACTTACGAAGGTAAAATATTTAATCTCAATTCTTCTTATGTCGTTAATTTCATCGATGGAAAAAATAGCACGTATTGTCACGAGCAAAAAAAACACAAATAAAAAGGATAAAAATATAATTTTATTATTTTTAAATTATTAAATTTATATCCACTTCTCACCTTAACCGATTTCTCTTCCTCTCTTCTTACCTTCTTTTTGTCGCTCGCTCACTACACCCGTTTGACCTATATCACTCTTGCACCACTTAACCATCGTTGCACCTATAACATTCGTTGTCGTCGCTCCTGCACCACTCGACCATTGCCTCTCCTACACCTCTCGTTACTATCGCAACGGACCTAGCTCGCCTACTGTACCCTACTCGCTTGCCGCACTTGTTCACTAGTCACCTCATCATCCCTGCCTTGGTCGATGGCAGTCTCATCATTATCAGAGAAGTTTACTGCCTATGCGTCTCTATTTCAAAATTGACCCAACAAAAACTCGGTGTTCCAACCATGTGTCAACACCAAGGTCCAACGATAGGACGGCTTCACCTTTGGGATTGTCTTCTTCAATCTGGACTTGTTCCTCCTCAACTAGAGCTTGCAACTATTCCTTTGTGATAGTCGCCTCTCCCTCTCCTCCCATGATGGTGCTCAGCTTGCCATCTTTCACCCCCAGGTTGATGAGATCTCTCTCCTCATTGTTACCACCACCACCACCAACCCCAATATTCGATTCATCCCCCTTTTTTATCTCCTCTATTTTGATATATATATATATATATATATATATATATATATATATATATATATATATATATGAATCTAATATCTTAACCGGGTTGATAAATATATTTAATTGCACTTCGAATATTGTATTAAATCTGTTCTTATATTATTATAAATATGCATCATCAACCAGATATTACTTCTTTGCTTTCCAGATCAATAGTGAAGGATTTATGGTGGTATTTGCTGACAAAAAGTATGCAAGAAGGTCCTCTCATGTCTTTGTTGGTAACGGTTCATATGCTATGGCACTGTAGCAAATGCACCCAATTGTACGGCAAATGAGTGACGGGTAAGTAAGTAAAAAAAACGGAACCGAAAGAGGACAGGAGGAAAAATCAATTAGAGCGAGAAGTGGATATAAATTTAATAATTTTTAAAATAATAAAAATATATTTTAATTTTTTTTATTAGTATTTTTTTGTACTTACACCAAGTGATGATTTTTTCTTTAGACGAAATTAACGATGTAAGAAGAATCGAGGTTAAATGTTTCATTTTTGTAAATATAAAGATCTAGATGTTATATTTTAAAGTATAGAAATCGAGATACTAATCATAATTAACTATAGGAGGTAATCTATAATTATCTCTACTATTTAAGATAATATTTATGTTTGATTTTTGAATGTATGCTATAATAACATAGAAGGGTATTTTCTTATTAAATCAATGATGGTAAAATTAATTCTATTGAAAGAGTAATGTATTTTTTATAATTTAAAATTAATTATGAAACTCATTATGAGTTCTTTATATCCACAACAAATAAAAAAAACTTACTCTACCATCCGGGAGATCTTACTGTAGGCATCTTCATTTTAGTCCTTTACGAGACTGAATCAGAAAAAAAAAAAAAAAAAAGCCAATATATGGTCGCCACCGTGTCCATGGACTTCCAGGGCTGTCAATTTAGACCTGCAAGTCTTTTCTACGAAGTCAAGCAAACCTTTTGGCCCTTTCAGTAACTTAAATTACTTGTCGAAAGACTAACGTTTGGAAAGGGGCCCACAGAAAATATGATGTTAGGGCGGCTCTGTTGGACTGCCACGTAAGGTGAGAGAGAGTTGGGGAGGCGTCGTTTGGTACTATACCTATATAAAAGATTAATTACAGAGTTAAACCACGGAGAAAACATTTATCTGCCGCTGTTACCAGCGGCCCGTATTAATACCTTTCCCTTTTGCCGCGTCCCCTGTTGCCTTTCTCTCGGCTGCTTGCTTCCATCTTTCAATGTTGGTGATCGATTAAAGCGTCTCTTTTTCTTCTTCCTTCTCCTCCTCGATTCTCTTCTCTTGCCCTCAACCCGAGCTCCTCGATTCCACTACCAATTCCCAGTTTCAGGGTTTCACCCTCGATTCCCCTTCCCCGATCACGCACCTGATCGCTCGATCGGCCGCCATGGGGAAGGGTTCCAAGTCGGTCTCGCACCAGCTTTTCAAGGACAAGGCCAGGAACCGGGTGGACGACCTCCAGGAGATGTTCACCGACCTCCAGTCCGCCCTCAAGGAGAGCCGCGCCGCCGACGTCGCCGTCCTCGAGGAGCAGGTCCACCAGATGCTCCGCGAGTGGAGGGCCGAACTCAATCAGGCATCCCCCGCGACCTCCCTGCAGGTAATCCAATCTAAAAGCCCCTATTTTTGTTTCCGTCTTCGGTTTTTCTGTTGGTTTGTTCGGTCAGTTGGAGTCGTGGTTGATTCTGGGTGGACAGGCGAACACCCCCGACACTTCGGATCTGTTCTCGGAGACTCTTCGGCTGTTGCAGCTGAGCGAGGAGGAGGATGACGCAACGAGCAAGCTGGCCGATTTGGCATTCAGGAACACTCCAAAGCCTGAACAGGTGGAGTTCCAACAAGCTGATGTTGGAGCCACGCAAGGTAGAGAGGCTGCTACCTTCTATCAAGAGGTGAATATGATCTGAAGCCTGAATGTTGTTTTCTATTGTATATCAATAAAATATTTGTTTTCGTCGTGCAATTAAATATGGTAATTGTGCATTTGAATAAATATATTAATAAAATCCAATTTTGTTACTGTCACGGTTTTAGTTGGAGAATAGAATCTACAATTTCAGTGGAACTTTAGGGAAAGAAGAAAGTTACATGAATAGAGTGAAAAAAACGTTGATGCAAGCTCTAACATCAAAACGTCATTAGTTTAAGAGAATGCTTCAGAATTCTCAAGAACAATGAAGAATTGCCAATTTGGTAAATCTAACAGCGTGACATGAAAAACCATTTCCTTTGACACAAGACAAGGACCATTTGGTGCAAGTTTAGTTGATCAAGTATGACAGCTTTTTAGTCAGTCCTTATAAAAGTATAGATGAGATTACTCAAGTCATTGTCTAATTGTAGATAAGATTATGAATATATTTATCTTTTCTGTTCCCTTCATCAGACTGCATTCTCAGTTTAAGCAGATGAGTGTTAGCAACATCAATTCAGTAATTGTTTCATACTGATGCTTGATGAAAGAATTTTTATGTCCTTTCTTTCTCATTTACTAACACATCATTTCTCATCATATCTGGGAGGTGTTTTATTTGGAGTTGTTGTGAGCATTCTTGGACCAATCAGCATTCTAACATTTAACATTGTGCATAGCAACATTTATTTACATAGAAAAGCGAAGAAAGGAAAAATGACAACACACTTTGCTAATCTGAATTTTATGGATTGTGGATAGTTCTTAGGACTGCTAGAATGGAACAATCAATTCCACTCTTTCTAAGTGCATAAATCATTGATTAGAGTTGGGGTCCTAACTAGTTTCAAGGAAAGTGGAACAATCAATTCCACTTTCTTTGTCCTACATAACCATGCTTATTGTTTTTGACAATTCATTTTCTCACACGTTGTGGTGTATTTCTATCTTAAGGAAAATCTGCTAATCCATGCAAGGCAAATCCTTTAAGATTCAAAATTACCCTTTTTTTATTCCACTTGGCCACATGAATGGTGCATTGGAGTCTCTTAAAGAGGTGCCCATGGTGAAACCAACAAGGGGTTTAGATTTGATTTGAGTTTGTATGCAGTTGGCATCTGATATTCATGTTGTTTCTTTTTTATTGTTCTTATATGCAGTGGTCAGAAAGGTGTTTGTATGATTTGTATGTCACTTTGTGAGATAACCATATAAATGAGTCAGTTTGCTAGTCTCCTATTCATAACGAGCTATTTAAGTAACATCCTAGGAGGATGATGTACCCTATCCAGTCCATTACCGCTGGATTCAGTGTTGATTATTGATTGAGGTGGGGAAGTTCCAGGCATCATGTTATCTTTCTTGTTTCCTTAGGAGGTGTGATGTAACCTTTCCAGTCTGTTACTTTTGGCTCATGAGACCCGGTAGATTTAGTGTTGATATCCCTCTAGGTGTGGAAGCACCAGGCATCACATTATCTCTGTTGCTGTTTCTTTGATCACTTGACCTAGCTAGATTATGAGATATAAGTGATTAGTTGTTAGTTTCAACTTCTTATTAGGTAGAGTTTCACTTACCATCTAACTCATATAATTACAGATGTTCCTGATAGATGATTGATTGTCATCATTATTTCATTTGCTCAGAAATAATTATTTTTGTTAATTTTTAACTGTCTTTGTGCATGTGTTTTAAGTTATTTCTTTCTGTCTATATAGTCTTTCTTTGGTTTAGATTATAAGCAGTATCTCTGGCTGCCTAGTTCAAGTGCTATTCAGAATATTGAGGAAGATTTTGTAAGGCCATTAATGTGACATTGTCTGACACCAGCTTCTGGCTTCCATGTGATCTTTCATAGTATAACTAACTAGTTCTTAAGACAAGCAACTTGATAAAACAGTTTAAAGATCCTAAATTTCTTTTGTGACAATAATATAATTTTCATGCACTTTTCATTGCCCCAAAGTTACCGAAACAGAATCTGGGATTCTAAGTCTAGCAGCATTTGACGCTTTCTTGATTATATCAGTTTTAGGGTTCAAAACACAATGAAAAATCTGCATTATTATACCCCATATAGCAGGTGTAAATATTCCTATCAAATAAGTGCATGGATTATTGATTTCCAGTGTGGATTCTGCCGCTGACAGTTTCAAAGGTCTTAGGAGGTGGCAGCAATTAGCCCAGTGGCAATGATGATGGTGTCTAAGAACACAAAGAAGGAAGAGGAGCAGGATTGCATAGAGCAAGACAGAGGAGAGTGAGGAGAGATTGTGTGTGTGTGTGTGTGAGAGAGAGAGAGAGAGAGAGAGGGAGGGAGTCCTGTTTCACCGCCACAAAGAAAACTTGAGAAAGATTGCAGGCCCTAACTTATATAAATTTTATCTCAGCCATTAGAACAAATAAATGACTAAGATTAAAGTTCAAATAGTTAACAGCTGAGATTGATGGGCTTGGATTGGTCAAAATAACTGTGGGCTGAGATGAATGGGCTTGAAGTTGAGCTGGTGAATCGAGCTCTTAACGAGCCAAACACAAACTAACTCGGTCCTGTTTGTGTAAGGCTTCTTAATGCTTCAAAAATCTGTGGGCTGTCTGGGCTTATCTCAAATGCTTTTTAAGTGGATGAATCTTGTGTCGGCAAGTGGTTCGAGTTCGAGTTGCTCATTAAAGTCTAGCTGGTTTTTAACTCTAGTTTAGTTAGAGTGCTTGAGAGGAACTTTCTGACCTCTGGCCCTCTTGCTTCTGGATTTGATTTGAGTTCATTTAATTTTACTTTTATTTAACTTATAACTTGTTTTTTTTTATGCAACATGTGACATCGTACTTTTGATATAAACTTGTACCCAAAATATAATAATCTCTCTGACAAATATGTACATCTGATGTTGCTTATCATCCAAAATTGTCATACACATATTGGGCAGTGTTCTTAGAAAACGTGCACAAAATTTTGGCTTATTTTGTGCAGATTTTCCTCCTTGGGTTCTTATAATAATGGAAATTGAAAGCTCTGGGTTTTCAGTTGTGAGTTTTATCACTTAAGTTTTCTTGTTGTTTTGTGATGTTTGCATTTCATGTTCTAGTCATTAAGAACTCAGACAAATTTCTGACAGTTCAAACATCCTCCCTGGTAGTCCTTGACTCGTGACAATAGGATTTTTTTATTTTGAACAATTTGTCAGGATACAGTCAAACAATATAGTACATTTCACTCTCTCTATGGTATGGGTATATATATTTCAATAACATGCTAATTCACTTTTTGTCAATTTATGTTGGTGATTGTGGCAATTGAAAGTTGTCAAATTGGCTTCTTGCAGTACCATATGAATCAGGAAGTGGCTGAACAGGAATTCCTGTATGCTGATCACTATGAAAGCAACCACCCCAATGGGGCTCATGATGCTGCTGTGACCTGCCTGGAAGGGCCATATCATTTTGATTATCAGCAATACAATATGCATCAAGAACTGTCGCATGATCTTTATATCAACCCTACTGAGCAGAACACCCAAGATGTGTTCCCCCATATTTCAGATGTACTGCCAGCTATTTGCCCTCCACCTTCTGCATTTTTAAGGCCAAAGTGTGCTCTTTGGGATTGTCCAAGGCCTGCTCAAGGCTCAGAATGGTGCCAAGACTATTGCAGCAGCTTCCATGCCACTCTAGCAATTAATGAAGGCCCACCTGGTATGACACCAGTGCTGCGCCCTGGAGGTATCAACCTAAAGGATGGTCCACTTTTTGCTGCTCTTAGTGCAAAAGTACAAGGAAAAAATGTTGGTATTCCAGTATGTGAAGGTGCTGCAACTTCAAAGTCTCCATGGAATGCTCCAGGTATGGTTGTACCGCATCTTCAGAGACATTTAATACTGCTCTTTTGTTCATGATTTCAAGTCAGCCAGTCAACTCATTTGAGAACCATTTTCTGAATGGATGGTGGAGTCTTTTTTCCTCCTTTCAATGAATTTCATCTGATCGCCAAGAATTTTTGTGTATTGGTGCAGATCTATTTGATCTTTGTGTTCTTGAAGGCGAATCACTTAGAGAATGGCTTTTTTTCGACAAGCCAAGGAGAGCATTTGAGAGTGGTAACCGGAAGCAAAGGTCACTGCCAGATTATAATGGACGTGGTTGGCATGAATCTAGAAAGCAGGTAATGAAGGAATATGGGGGTTTAAAAAGGTCCTATTACATGGATCCACAACCACTCACTCACTACGAGTGGCATCTGTATGAATATGAGATCAATGATTGTGAAGTGTTCGCGTTATATAGGCTAGAATTCAAACTCGTCGATTCAAAGAAAAGTGCCAAAGCCAAGTTGACCAGTAATTCACTTGTGGATCTGCAGCAGCAGATGGGGAGGCTCAAAGCAGACAACAGTGTGGATTACACAAAGAATACCAAGAGCAGGACAAAAGCTAATCAGAAAGACATTGCTGGAAGCTTTTATACAGCTTCAGGTGTGGCAGATCAGAAGGAGAATTCTCTTGCATGCTTCCAGCCAGATGGCTTTTCTAGATGAGAAATCTGGTTCTGGGCCCAACATCCAATATACTTATCCTATCGCTAGCTTGAATAACAGTTATGGATCATAAGAGAATATAACTAACCTGAAGCTGCTGCATCTCCATAGTGAGTGTTCTCTCACTCCTTATAATAATTTGTTTTGCCTCAAATGTCAGTGTGCCGCCTTGCTGTTTGTTTCAACTAATTGGTCGCATTTGCCTGACTAAGTTTTTGGTATTAAATAACATCATATATAGCTATGGTGTTGAGAACTGGAATCTGTTAAAAAAAGATCATGTTGAAGCAGAGTGCTTTATTATTTTCAAAGCTGGAGTATGTTACCTACTGTTCTCCAGGTTTTGGATGTCTTTTAACAAGAAGGGCAACTAACTGGTTGGTGCACAGCTTTTCAGAATGGTAGATGCAAAGTTGCACCAAACATTGTATATTTTTCCTGGTTTCCATGATATGCTATGTTTTCCTGAAATTTCAAGAAAACCTAACTAGTTTTGTGGTTCTGAGGATATATATCTGGATCCTTTTGTACTTTAGGGTCTCTAAGTCAGGATAAAGCCTGTACAAAATTGTTTCTGCATTTGAAAGCTACTTTGTGTTTTAAAGGTTACAGCCCAGAACGACAATTAATGTTCCTTTTATGACAGTTTTTCTCTTGGTTGCAATACTATATAAGTTATATGTGAAACAGCCGGATTATACAATTGCAATTGTTCTGCCGTCGATTGTTTGTGAAAATATGAATTGTCCATTCCTAGTAATTATTGTCTCTCAGAATATGTTAAATTGAAAAGAAGTGAAATTTGATTGTCATGTTATTCTATAGATCAACATCTGATACTGGTGACACTACTGTTTTTGTTGTGTGTTCTTCTCTGTTTCTGAAAGTTTCTACAACATAGCATTTGATAATCTTTTGGATCCTTTAATGATTCTCTTCATTTGATTTTTATTTTGTGCTACTTGAGTGCACAAAAAAATTGTTACATAAAATTGTTCAATAAGCATATCTAAATATGCTTATTGAGATGCAATAATAATCAAAATTTGGAAGACATTTGAAGTACCTGCAAGTGCAGTAATCAGTGTTACGGTATTATCAACTGGTCTGATGGTTCTAATCTATGGGATGGATCACACAGCTTAAGAGGTAAAGTCATAGTGCAGAATAGTCCTCGAACTGAAGTCTAATTTTTTTAGAACAGCTGTTTTCTATTACACCACACAATGGTAGTTAATTATGGTATTGACGGAGATTAAGATACAGAAACTACGTGTGCTTTTAAGTCAAACAGGCTGTCATTTGCTTTACTGAAGCTCATATGATGTGACCGAGTGAGCAAATTATGATGCCTCTAAAAGTCAACCAACCTGACTTGTTGAGTAAGCAAATTCCATGCGTAGAGAAAAGGGTGCATATGAGGGGCATGGATACTGTTCTCTTGAGATGCTCAGCAATGGTCATGAAGCCAAAGAAGCATATGAACCTAAGAATAGTAAACAAAGCAAAAGACTGCAACTTTATTCCATTACTTTCGATACTCCACTCACTTACTCCTTATTCCATGTAACTCATGTCATAAGGTTCTCTTATATATATATATATATATACATATATATATAGATATATACATATATATATATAAATACATATATATATATATATATACATATATATATACATATACATATATATATACATACATATATATATATATATATATATACATATATATATATATACATATATATATATATATATATACATATATATATATATATATATACATATATATATATATACATATATATATATATAGTTAATCAAATGAAAAAAATAAGGAAAAAAAAAATAGAAAGAGGAGGATAAGGTTCACATCCAACTTGGAAGGCAAAGAAGGCTTCGAATCCTATTCCCACTCCTTATGGATTCCTTACCTCTGGATTAGCAATGGTCATGAAGCCAAAGAAGCATATGAACATAAGAATAGTAAACAAAGCAAAAGACTGCAACTTTATTCCATTACTTTCGATACTCCACTCACTGACTCCTTGTTCCATGTAACTCATGTCATAAGGTTCTCTTATATATATATATATATATATATATATATATATATATATATATTTTGCAAGTGTCCTGATCTTTCCTTACAGTAATTTTATCTCTACATTTGCTTTGAATATGAGGAACTTTGAATTGTTCTAACCTTGCATTTGATATATCTCTTGTTTAAACGTAATGATTCGAATCTGTGCAACTTCCGAGATTCTGACCTTTCTACCTTGTTATGGTTATAACTTCATGTATTGACCTCTGATTTGGACAAAACCTATTTGATCAGAATATAAACTCATAAACCTTTCTTTTGATAGCTTATTTTAAGAATTCGGAGTAAGTTTGACTGGCCAAACTTCTGTTTCAAATGAGCCTACAGATTCTACAAAATAGTAATTTTATTTTTTAACCTTTGGTTACTAAATCAATGGTAACTCCTTGTTGGAGACCTTGATTCGTACGAAACTTATTTCATCAGAAACTATATTGAAATATCTTTCTAATGATATATTTTCTGAGTAAAATTGGAGTACGATTGATAGTTTGAATCATTTATTCAATGTGCCTCTTGAATTCTGCTAGAAATCGAGCTTTGGTCGATTTCGCATATTCTGGTTTCATTCCTTTGGAAATTGATTTCATCTAACCTTCTTATTTGACTTGAGCTATATGTGATTGCTTGAAATCCTTGTACACTCTTGCTTTTATTTCTTTTCAAATCTGAATACATTTGTGAAGGATTATGTTTGCATCGTATTGACTCATAAAAGCACATGTACATTTCGTTGTTCTGCATGTGTTTCCGTTATGTCCCAATTTATTGTTCACAATACCCTTTTGTACTATGATGTTTATATATATATATTTAATCAAATTTAAAAAATAAGGAGAAAAAAATAGAAAGAGGAGGATAAGGTTCACAGCCAACTTGGAAGGCAAAGAAGGCTTCGAATTCTATTCCCACTCCTCGAGGTGGATTCCTTACCTCTGGATTCTCCAACCGTCCGATCACATCAGAATGCGAACGTTGGACGGCAGATGATGGGTGAGACTCCCCCGGGCACACAGGTTCCAAGATCCAACGCTCGCTCTTTCTGCTTTAGGATTCGTGTGGGGAACGGTTTCTTTTAGCACTTCGCCCCCCAGTGAAAGAAGTATTGCAACGCTGGTCCATCACGCCACGCCTGATTAATCGAGGCGGGTGGGAGCAGGCCGTCGTTGAGGTGGTGACTTCTAGTGGTCGGGGGCGGAGAGCGATCGGAGTTCTTCTTCTTCTTCTTCGTTCTTGATTGTGGTGTGATCATGGGGAGGGGGAAGTTTAAGGTGAAGCCGACGGGCCGCAGGAACTTCTCCACTCCCGAGGAGTTGGGTACGACCATCACTCGATCATCTTCCCTACTCTTCGTCCCTTGACATGCAGCGTTTCTTTGATACTCTTTTGTTTCTAGGTTTTGCGGTGGATCTTTACTTCTTGGATGTTGATTGTAAATTTTCCCACTATGTTATATCTTATCATGTTTTTGGCTCGAGATCATGAAATATCCAGGTGGGCGTTCACCTTGTTATAGCTAGTCATTGATGAAGATGAGGGAGATTGTGGCTTATGATTGGATACCGATGAAGTTATTTACTTTGATCTTTCTTGTTAAAGTAGTACTTGCCATTTTATGTATTCTTCTTCAATTGCCATATTATTGATATGGCCAATGTGGGAACAGTATAATGATTGTGATCTCCTATTGCTTTTATGTCCGATCTCCTGCTTCTAGCCTGCAAAAATTTTCGACTTCCCTGTAATAGTCAGGTTGGTCCTACATTACTATTGTTAATTTAGTAGCATATGTGTTCCCAGTGTGTTTAGGTGGTTAATAGGAGCATATATCTTTAATTATATATATGTATAGGTTGGAGATGTAGTCGAACTTGAGTGTTTATGCTTAATCTTTTCTTATTTATTATAAATGCTACAAGCTCTTCTGATTTGTCTCTGATTTTAAAATGATAGCAGATGCAGGCACCTCAGCTTGTTCTCGCACCATCAGACAGGTTAGCCTCATGACCAATAGTCCTATTGGTCATATTCCTTTGGAATTTGCAATATTACAAGTTTTAATTTTCAAAGACAATGTTGTACTTGGTGCATCTTAGTCATTCTTTGCATAACATATGGACAGGTGTTAAAGGAATAACTAGGTTGTTGATGGGCCTTTCATGCTTATGAATGGCGTGAATAATGCTTTCACCATCATGTTATTTATGCTTTTTTGTTGTTCAAAATATTGATTCCACGCAAACATGTTATGCAATTGCCTCTTTGTAACCCATCCCTTCTTTTCTCATATGATTCTATCCCCAGTCAGGCAAATTGAATCAGTGACTTCTCTGCCCCCAAGCTATTCATGTCCTTTGTACTTCTGTGGTCCTTTCTTTAACTGAACCTTTTGTCTAATTTCCAGTGCTTGGATTTGGAAGAATATTCAGACAGTTCCCATGATTCTGCTATTGTTTCTCAATATTGTATTTTGATGTAAGATATTTTGTCCGTTCCATTGCTATGTTTATTATAAAACATGATGATCGATATGCTGGCAGACAATTTTTTAGTATTACAGTCTAGGATGAGATGGTTTATGCGGATCTTGAAATGATATTTGGCATTAAGTTATGGTGAGAAAGTGCCATTTTATTGGCTTTATTATTGGTGCTATTAGTCTTTGGTAAAGGAAAGAAAGAAAGGTATAATAAATTTTGCTCTTAATTAGAGAACTAGATAATAGGCATTGTTAAGGCAAGATAAATTAGTTCAGATTGGTGGTGCTGAGAGAGATGCACTTCGAAGAACATATTTTTTTTAAATTTATGTACAATCTTAAAGATGTCGGTGGAGTCACATGAATGAATACTGATTAAGAGTTTAATATTGAAGGCTAAGATGCTACAATTAGGAGATTATGGAAATCCATGACTGTGTACTGTGGGTTAGTAAGATTTGCAGTACTAGTTCATCGAAAATGATGGAGATGGTCTGCACTATTTACATTTGATCTCAAATTCTCAAGTAGTTTTCTAATCAAAATTTAGCCTCTATTATTTTACTATTTGAAGTGTGCTTAGCTGCTCGAAACAGCAACATATAAAACAGTAACTTCTGCTCAGTGGTACTCATTTATTCTGAAGACTGTTTTTTGGCCTCCATTATGTGTTTTGCTTGCTTTGTCCTTAGAATTACAAACTTATTTCCTTTTAACTTCAATAGGATCAAACTGAATACAATAAAAAAGAAGGATCTGAGGAGGGAAGTGGAGAAGATTCTGGAGAAGACGTTGGGGTGAAAAATCTCCTTTAATCATGTGTTATTGCCGATGTTTTTTCTTTTGCCTAATGGGTTGTGAAATATTTTTGATGTTGATGAATCATCATATTCTTGACAGAGAAGGAAGGGCACAATTTCCTTGATTGAGATCCAAAATCCAAACTTTGTTAAGCCAAGAACTACAAAAGCTAAAGACGCTAATGTGAGTTGAAATGTTCCTTTTACTTTTCATTTCTTGTAGAATCCTTCACTGGTAACTGAATGTTCTTAGACACTTTATGTTCACTGATCTTCCACGTGCTAAATTCTGACTGAAGCTCTATATAGATTATCACCACTTTTGTTCTTGTAATGACACTTCTGATTCATTCATTGGCTGCTATCTTTTGAACGTATTCTTGTTTCAAAGTAATTGATAACACATTATTTTTATCTTTATTCTTTTCTTAGTGTCATGCCATCTGCATACTGTCTTTGTCTTGTTCTCTTATAGCATGGTTTCCTTCTGACCAGGGGTTTGAATTCTGCATATAATATTTGTTTCTCATATGGTCATCATTTCAAACAAGATTTTGATACTATTAGGGCATGTGTATACTGCCTAGTATCCATAGATCCGATCAATTACTTCTATTGGAACGTGTAGCTCATTGCTGGAATCATTCTGTTCTTGATTTTTTATTATTTTATTTGACGATATTAGGCTATGCAAGTCACTATGCGTCTTAATTATACTGGTACTACACCAGTCCAATAGGTTCTGGAAACTGTATCAGACCAATATTTATTCATTAATTTTTAACATGGTGAGCGTTATATTGGTCTTCTCATGTGTTCCATGATTTTCATGCAGTCTTTAATTCATATGGGTGATAATAAATGTTTTATCTTGGTAACTCTGAAGTTATATGCAGCTTCTATCTTGTTTCTTCTTAAATGTTTTATCTTGTTTCTTCTTAAATTTTGTTATCTCTTCATAGAGAAGTGTCGTTACGTAAATTTGGTTCTCGATAACCATTTCTAGATGACCTGATGTCTGTTAATGTTATTGCATATTAACGCAGCTGGAAAATGCAACTCAACTGACAAGACGTGAAAGGTGTGTTACAACTGGTATTTATGACTCCTTATAGGTCTTCTTTGCTAAGTTTTCACTTGAGCCACTTTCACGAGTGGGCTTAAATTGTCTGTACTTTGCTTCATTTTTCAGTTGCTTATTAAGGTGGCTAAAATAATTTGTGGGTCCCCATGGTCTAAACTTTGGTATTATCCTGAAACATCTTTTTTGTGTCCTTTATAGTACAGGTAAACATTATTATTCCTGGTCCTTTGCCAAGTTACCTCAGTAACATCCTGTTTTACATGCTTTAAGATGAAGACTTAAAACTTATGAACATGTATTAGCAACAACTGCTTTTGACATATAACAAATGCAGTAAACCCTGATATCAATGTTTTGGAGAAGACAGCTCGACAAGGAGGAGATGGAGAAGTGCAGTGATTAAATTAATCAATCCACTTTATCATGGATCTATGATTATTTTTCACCAAATTGTTGCACAACAGTTGGATTGAAAAGGCCACTGAAGGGATATGATGATATTAGAGTACAAGAGAGAATACTTTAAACTTGTCCCCCTTTTTAAGTTATCAAGGCTTAGACTATACTAGTAGTGGGTAATGAGGTCATTTATCATGCCTGGTTGGGTTAACCAGTCTTTATGTTGTATTCTGTGGACAGCTTGTATCAATCAAGCTTCACAAAGGAAATATTTGGAGACTAATATGCAAAAGTACCCTTTCATTCCAATTTATTTGTGGAGTACTGATGCTCATTGTAAGACCATTGTTTGTAGAACCGAGCTTTACATTGAAACATCAGCTATAAAACTGTAAGATTCCCCAGCACTTATATGCACTTTACGGAGCAGTTTAAATGGTATAATTCACACAAGATCTAAGTAGTTTTAGGTTGATATACTCTGTGATATAGTTTATTCTTGATTTATTAGCATTTCTTGTGAACTATATTAAAGCTTGTCGCCCTCTTTTCTACAGGGAGGAGATAGAGAAACAAAGAGCTCATGAGCGATACATGAGGCTGCAGGAACAAGGGAAAACGGAACAATCTCGGAAGGATTTAGGTAACATTAGACAAGTCCCTTGTTTTTTTTCTTTTTTTGTGGACTTTAAGGGCACAATTTTTCTCTAAACCAATGCTGTGCAGAACCAACATGTTGATCCGTTGGAAATAGCTCATTGAGTTTACTTTGTTGTCAAGCATCACCTCGTAGTGTTCTGTTACATTTGAGCCCCCAAGGCATCTATTGTTACTCTAACATTTTAATTATAAAAATCGCATGGCAGGTTATTCAAGATGGCTTCTTGATTTTTGGTTAGTTTTAGCTTATCAATCAACTCACACATGCTTTTAGATCATTGTAGGTACAAGGAGCAAGCCATTAGTATACTTTCATGACTTTGATAAGATTGGCTTCTAACTTCCAGCCACTTGGTTGACTGGTTTCTAATAAGCCCCTTTTTAGCTGTAATAATAATATTATTATTTTCATTCTGACATTTGGTAATACTTCAGCCTGTGACTTTATTATTATTATTTTAACTGTTGAGCTTCTGAAAAAGAATCTTGATAGTCTATGGATGTTAAGTAAAGGTTGTTATGGATACCAGATCGTTAGTAATGTTTTCTGTAAAGTCATGGAGAGTGTGAAGCATGGTTAGCAAAATGTGGGAGTGATGAAAATAGTCTCACATTTGCTAATTAACATTTATCTGTTGCAGAGCGTCTGGCCTTGATACGTCGTCAAAGAGCAGAAGCTGCAAAGAAACGGCAGGAGGAAAAAGCTGGTACGTGTATCTCCCCACACAAATGTCTTCTTAGTATCCAAATTCTACTCTTATCATTGAAGGAGTGAAATATAAACCACAAAAAAGAGGATATGATATCCACAGTTCTCAAAGCTTTTCAGTAATCGGAATCAACTAATGCCATGTACATCTGATGAACTGTTCCCTTATGGCCAAGCTCTATAACACATTATTTTATAAAATCTTTTATTGGAAAAATACACATGGTTACCATTTCTAAGATCAAGGAACAACTTTTGGTTTTTGTATATGCATTTCTGAGTACTTTATCGCTTCCAAGACTAATAGTTCTTCTAATTCTACGAATCTCTCCGTAACATTTTGAATATGATTCAGATTGTCTGATATTGCACCGATTAGTTACTTGAGGTTCTAAACATTTATTAAAAGAGAGAGAGAGAGAGAGAGAGAGTTGTTGTTGTTTCGAGATAGCATATATGAAACTGATCTGGCTCCTGCGTTTTGCAGCCAAAGAATTGAAGAGAGCTGAAACTGGAACTGATCTGCCTCCTGCATTTTTCGCTAGAGATAAAAAGGGTGCTTTGCGTTCTCAGTCCTAACTTCTCTAAGATGGCCCAAATCAGCTTGTTCCGCACGAGCATGGTCACAATGTTGGAATCAATGTAATCAGTTGCACGCCTCAACTAATTTCTAAATGTGGATGTGAAAAGAAATATTTCCGAGCACACTATATCTTCTTATCTCCCCATTGCATTCTCAAGAGAACATTTGCATATCTGTATGCAAGCATGATGCTGCCCATATGGTTGGAGGATAAAATGGACCAACCATCGAAGGATATTTGTAAAGAAATAAAACAAGGGAAGCGGTCAAAGGTGGAATCATACTTACAATCCTCTTTTACTAAGAATATGAATGAAGAATTAACCTGCCAAGACTTTAGACTTTCCACGTTAGATATCTATAATACAAAGAAAGTTCGATCCCTCGGTGCACATTACAGTGTTTACGTCGCTTAATTTTATCAACTATAAACTCCCAAAGAATCTCATAACATCTCTCTTGGTTGCACGCTAGGAAGAAAAAGAATCTTTAGAGATTCTTATAATTTAAATTAGACGGAACAAATATTATATAACTGAACAGCATACTGCTGCTCGCATACAAGTGCAAGAAATGGAACAAATATAATTTCAATGTAGGCAGAGATATGTTTACAGATCCCTTTGTATTTATAGAAAACCTTGCACGGTCTCAATAACGACAAAATCGTCGTGTATGTCATAGGTATTTAACACAAACCTGTTAAAAGATGTACTTTCTACCTTTCACTGCATATTGATGCACTGCCTATTTTGATCCCCACTGACTATAATATATGTTATTATGAGTTTGATAATGAACAAACATTATAGAGACATCCTTTGGTTTGGAGGTTCTGACGTCTTTCTTTCATGCAAACTAAATTGTCAAATTAACTTGTGGTCACACTGTGGGTTGGTTGTGTGTTATGTCACGGGATTGTGGACCTACCTGACCAGCCTCATCCAACAATGGCTTTCACTGGTTATGCCTTGCTGCATTCGTGTATATACTGTGTAAGAAAAAAAAGTTCATGATTAAAATAATCATACTAACACATCATGGAAGCATATCATATCATGATACAAGTATATAAAGAACAGGAATCATATTTAATACAAAGCCTATATAACACTTTATCGTATCCAAGCAATAAAAATAAATGCTTACCCAGATTTTTACTATTTAAAAATAAAACAAATATATATATTATTATTTTAAAAACACCTCTTTGAGTGGAGCCACTTACCTAAAGCCTAAACTTACTTCCAACCAATCTGGGTAAGTTTTTATTTTTATTACCCAAACTTTCAAGCCCTAAGGAAAAGATAAACATTTGATTATTTAATTATACAATAACAATAAAAAAAAATTATCTTTCCTCTTTATATTTGGTTTTGCCCTTTTTTTTGTAGTTATTTATCATTTTCTACTTAATTATACCACGTCCTTGTTTGCTTATATATATATATATATATATATATATATATATATATATATATATATGCACACACACCAATCTCATTGCAGACCCCACTATGAGTAATTAAGTTCAGGTGCCCAAGGGGTTAGAACAGTATTGGGAATTCCTAACTATTAGAACAGTAATGGGAATTCCTAACTATTAGAACAGTACTGGGAATTCCTAACTAAAATAATTGGATAAATGAGGAGATTGTTATTATCACAAGGGCTGCGCAAACTAAGAATATGTTACGACTTATAAAACATCAACCAGAGAAATAATGTGGGGAAAAGATGGAGAGAGAGAGAGAGAGAGAGTGGCGAAAAGCAATATTCTTGCTGAATACAGAATGAGAGTTCCCTTATATTATTAATTAAATTCTTTTGTCATCTAAAATAAAAATAAAAAAAATAATAAAATACTTGTCTAACCCTAAAATTGTTTATTATCACAGTGGTTGTGGAAGGACAGATTTCAGGTTCAAGTTCAACTTGTTGAGTATTTTCACTCTATTAAAAGACATGTAATCATGCTTTCCCAAAGTATGAAGCGAGTACAAGTAAGAACATATGAAAAGTCATTAAACAAGTGTTGTTCAAAGAAACCCTGGATTTAGCCACTTCCATGTGATTTACCGAGCCACATCATGCTGAATGCTTTAACTACGACGGTACAATTACGTATCACCTTATAGATCAGAGATTCACTCACCTCTTGGAGAAAGAGAAAGAGAAAGAGAAAGAGAAAGAGAAAAAGAAAACATTTATAGTTTCTTTCTTTTATCATATCAGAAAAAAGAAGGTCTGATTATTATTTTTTAGTTCTATTGTGTTTGTTATCCGAAGAGGAAGATACTGAAGTTTGAATCGAATGGTCTTCTTTCTTACGGGGTGGAAGTTCACATCGACTGTGATATCTGAAAAGCATTTCTTTTGGGTGCATCATTAATTTTAATGATTTCTTCTTCTATTACATCTTTCAGATAGATGTATATTCACGTTGCCAAAGAAGGCTCTCCTCTGTCCCGCTCATGACTACGAAGGAAGGATTCACGGTAAGAAATACCTTGTAGCTTCATTCTCCTTATCACGGGGATGCGGTGCATGCTTAATCTCTTTTGTGCATACAGGTTATTTGTACGTGAATCCCTAACTAATGAAGCTTTTTTTGCTTTCTCTATTTTCTTCGATTCTTTGATAGATGCAAAGATGTCGTCGTCAACCTTTTTAGCTTTAGAAATCACAAAAAAAAAGGAGATTGATTACATGTGGAGTCAAAATCCATTCCAAGACCTTCTTAATGTTATTAACCCAGTAATTATTCCAAATGACAACTTCTCGACCGTCGTCGTCGATCGAGAGTTATCATCGCTCAATTCGTTGTACGTCCTCCATGCTTTATTGTTTCCTGGTCAATCTGGATTTTCTCTAACCACTACTATCCTGAAACTTTTTTTACAGGAAAGTGAGTGTTTAAATTTAATATAAGTCAACATCTAAAATTTTCATTCTCATTCTATTTCTGAAAGAAAGAAAGAAAGAAAAAGAAAAGTATTTTGTTCGTTTCCTCAGATGTAGTAAACTTGGCATAGCGCAAGATGATGGATGTGGCAGTCCCATCAGATTATGATGCTCTGTGGGCCGCAGCATCTGATCTCAAAGGTCTAAAGCATCTTCCAAACTTGGATTCCAGTGCAGTTGTTTGTAAGATTTGATGTATTATATCTGTCGCACCAGTCTTTGCATCAGTGGAACCTATCAATGCTGGTGGAAAGGAAAGATAAATCTTGCTGTTAAAAGTGCTCCAGTGTTGGATTTCAACTGTCATGGATGAGTCATATGGTGTTCAAATACAAATCTTTTTGAGCTCTAGTTTTTCCATTAGTGTTTTGAACATTTAGCATAATTGTTGCAATAGTTGTTGTGAAGGTTGTAGGTAAGTAAATCTTAGCTTGTTTAATGTTGTTTTCTGCAAACAATAAAAAAGCAAAGCAAAAACTCAGCTGCTTTTAGTTATAATATAATAATTCAGCTGCTTTTAGTTATAATAATTCAGCAAAAACTCAGCTGCTTTTAGTTATAATATAATAATGCTTGAAGCAAGAGACCCAAATCATCATCATCATTATTATTATTATTCTTATATAATGCAAAGTTCAAATCTTAAATCAAGTTACAGCATTAGTCATCAAAATCGAGGGACAAATATGCCAGCAGCTGTTGTTGTGCCCACCCACCTCGATTGCTGTAAATTAGGATCAAATTTTCGCATCAGAATTAATACTACAATGTCTCCAATTTTTTTCATGATTTTTCTACAAAATTATTTTTATTTTTTACAGTGTTTTTTATTTAGTATTTTAATCTGTTATAATATTTTTAACTTATTATAGTGTTTTGACTATAACAATAAGTATACTAGATGGCTTAATTAAAAATATTGTAAATAAATTCTCAACTTAAATCAAACTAATTATATGATGCTGTAATGATTTATGAACGGTATGGTGTTATTTATAGTATTTTTCTATATCATTCTTATAACACTATCTATACTATTCTTAATATCTTAATAAAATACTATAAATATTATTAGAAAATATTATAAATATAAGCGAAATAAAAATACTATGACAGATAGAATTAATAAAAAATAAAAAAATTAATAGAATTTTTTTTTAAAAAATATTTTTAAAATTAAAATTACTGTCTGAAAAAAAATCAAATAGGGATATTTTGAAAAATCCCCATGTGTTTTACAAGAAATCACCCTCAATTATTCCCCTTTCATTTATATCAAGGGATAGAGAATACATCTATTTCTCTCTCTTCCGACTCCGCATGGCTTCCCAAGATCACCACCACCACCACCATCACGAAGACAACCATTATCATCACCACCACCATACTCATGAGTAGATCCCCACTCCTTTTCTTCTTGCTTCTATTGACGCTTTCTTTAGTGCGCTTCCTCTTCTCACCCACCAGCTACTACTGCTTGTGGTTTTCACGCAGGGAAGGTTCCGCGGTGGCGGCGTCGTGGGTCAACCCAGACAGGAGGGTCTACCACTCCCATGATGGCCTGGCGCCCCACTCGCACGAGCCCATCTATTCTCCCAGGTTTTTCAGCAAGCGCGCGCCGCCCCTCTATGACGGACAAACTTCTAAACAGGATGTTTGATGTAATACTTATGTATGTCCGTGTCTTTTGGTATGTTCATGCTTTGTACAGCATGTAGAGGGACGGTTGAAGGTTTAATAGTCCTATTTTAGTTAGGTTGGTAGCCGCTTTAGGCTTGTAAATAAAGGTTGTATCATGGGGACACGTGTGAGAGATTCTCGATCTGTAATGGACCATTTTACCCTTTATTGTGCAACTATTCAGAGCTTATAAAGTCTGTTTGTAATTTGCATTGTCTATGAAGTATTTTCGGAAATGTTTGCTTGTAGATCCCGAATGAGGCGTTTTCTCTAACCCGTTCTCTCTTTTGTGGGTCCTAAGGGATATGGGAGGTTTCGGGGAGGCTGACCTTTGCGGACGGACACGCAAGGGTGCCACACGACTTAGGCAAAACTAGCTAAGTCCGTGACAAATGGTATCAGAGCGGGATAAGCACTCATAGAAACACTTAGCATGCAAACGTGGAGGACCTAGCGGGGCTGCGTTGAGGGCAGTCAGCACACGCGCGACCGTTTGGAGGAAAACGGGTATGGAGATGTAGGGAAAAGGAGTTGCTCGGAGGAGCGGGCATTTGACATTGGCATTCAGAGGAATAGCCAACCCTTCGCGCAAGAGGCACCATGAGAACAAGCAAGCTTGGAAGAATGCGGAGCGCACAAAGGTTGGGATGGCTGAGTTTGAGCTACGGCTCAACGTTGACAACTATACTTTGATGGTGCTCAAGGCAAGCGAGGCGCTTGGTAAAGGATGAGACTATGCAAGGTGGAATGAGTTGCTCAGCGACCGAAAGAGTTGTGCAAAGCTCACAAAGGTGAGAGGAATTGCTAACTCAAAGAATTCGATATTCATGCATGGGCTTGTATGCGGACGATGGAATGTTCGCGGCCATCCCAAGGCGATCGAAACTCAGTGCCATGGAGCATTGAAACTTTCTCTTCGGCATGTGAAGGATACGTCCGTAGGAGGCTGAAGGGTGCAACGAGTTCAGCATGTTGCTAGGCCTTGAGTGGTGCAGCGGGGGTTGTATTGACGTGGAGTCGCAATCTAGCATGTGCGGTTGCAGGAGGCAGAACAATCTGTAGTTTGTTCAGCAAATCGGAGTAGTCCAAGGGGATGGTGGTCTCCGAAATGAAGAGAGATGTTGCTCCAACGGGATAGATATCCAGGAGGGATAAGTCCCAGTTCTCTAGAGGGAGAATCATATACAATAGATCACACATGTTGAGGAGGAGTAGCTCAACAAACAACAACTCCACGAAGCTCAATGGACTGAGCAAGCAGCGAGGAGTCATCGCATGATCTCGCTCGAGAGAATGCATTGGTGGATGCATTGCGAGATCAAGTGGGGAGCGACCCAAAGCAACACAAATGAAGGCATACATGGAATCGATATGGAGATCGGACTCAAGGGAGGGCTGACCCGTTGAATAGTGGGCGTGAGGGCCACCATCCACTCAAATGCAAAAACGAGGAGCGGAGCAACTTGGGTGTAACTTTGCAAAGTACCCATGCCACATGAAGGGAGCCAGTATAGAAGATAGAACATAGAGCGGAGGCATAGTGCTTTCCTTGGACAGAGGTCAAGGATATGAACTCTTGCAGAGGCAAGAGCGGGATCATGTTGTTCCATGGGTCATTCATTCTGATGGAGCGGACTCATCTTGCATGGTGCCAAAGACGAAGGGAGCTTCTGGGCACATGCACCTTATCTCGGAGGAGCATTTGATGGAGGAACTAAGGTGACTCAACTTGCGGAGGCGAAGTTAGGTTCAGAAGGCCTTAACACAGGGCAAGAGAGGAAGCGGTGCGCAGTAGAGATTGTGCTGGTAGGGGCAGAGGCCTAGGATTCAGACAATGGTACACCATTTTTAGAGAAGTCGGTGGACTTCGGGAGCTACTAGGCGACAGACTGTCCTAGAGCGGTGCTTCATCTAGGTGTGACCCAAGAGTGGGTGGATGAAGATCGATTGTCAAAGGAGCGAACAAAATCGAAGGTGGAAGAGACCCTGCGATGTATTGGTAGAGGCCACACATGGAGGGATCATAATTCGAGTTCATCCCACAAGGATCAGAATACAATGGAGATGTCACCAGGAGGCGACATGGTGCAGCGGATCGTGGTGGAACAGTTCGTGGCAAATGCGATACACACGACATACTCCCGTGAGGGACTAGATCATACGGAGGTATGATCGGGAGCTACTGGAAGCTCCACTTCAGTGAACAACACGATGGTAAGAAGGGCTATAGATTCAAGGAGTGAAGGTCGTGGTACCGCAGAGGTGGGTCTTCCGTGCGTGCATCGAATTTTACATCGGATGAAAGCCTTGGTCATCAGCATATGGGGGCTATGTTCCACCAATGGAAAAAGTCTGAATGCAAGTATCAGTAAGTCCCATGGGAGGGACTTGATTATGCAGAGGTATGATCGAAGTAGTTGGAGAGTTGGACTGCTCTAGAGCCCATATTCGCTTAAGGGAGCCCGACAAGTCAGAGGACAAGGTCGAGTAAGCGAACGTTGCTACCAAGGAAGCTAAGGAGAACAAAATCGATGCAAACCCTACAACGTGATGGCAGAGGCCATGCATGGGAGTTGTAGTCTGTCTTTCCATCGACCAAAGGTAGCTGGTTGGAGAACACTAAGGTGTTGAAGCAGGGAGTCGAAAGGGGCGAGGAAGCGGCGACGAGTCCAGAGGGACTTAGCTACCCAAAAATCAAGTATCAGTTAGAATGGAGGTGGACTCAAAGGAGTGCCACGGAGACATATCTACTGATCATGAAGAAAGGGATGCAGATGCGAGGCGACAGATAGTAGGGCCATGGACATGGCAGCGTCATGGTATCGTAGAGGCGGGACTTCCGCGAAAGTCATTGATCCCTTGCTCTCATAGAGGGAGAGCGCTTGGTTGTGAAAGGGGCCGAGGAGGTGGAGCATGCAAAGGCAAACTCCAAGTACTGAGATAAGGCTGAAGGGCAGAGGCCAAGAAACTTCGTAAGACCGGTGTCAACGAGCTTCTCATCATGATAGCGGAAAGTGAAGGACTTCGGGTCAGGTAATAGTGCATGTCCAAGGAACGAAGCAGGCAGTACGCGGTGTTGTACCTTTGCTACTCAGTGGAGTAGGTGGTAGGGTTGATGGAGAAGATGGTACAATCCCAGAGGCGACCAAACCTATGAGAGAATTACTCCAAGTTGGGGTGAAAACTTCCTGCATTCCAAAAGTTCGATGGCATTGAGAAGGTGAATCACAGTAACTTACTCAATGCAAGGAGTGCAAACACTTCAAGTGCTTCAGAAGTGTGAGCAAAGAGTAGGCGAAGGCCAGTAACTAGCTCGATGCATGGAGTACAACCTCGAGGAGGCGAGCGAAGTCAAGTAACCTTTGCCTTCTCAACTCTTAAGAGACTGGGCAAAACCGAGTACCCCAATTCTCTTATCTATCTAGCAGAGGAGCTCTACACATGTTCAAAGACCCTTCGAAGATAATGGAAGACAATAGTTGTCAAATCCTCACCAACGATGATCAGTGCTATTGAGAGTAGATTGTCCGCTTCATTTCCCAACGAACTGCCAATCAAAAGCGGAAGTGATGCGAACCTACTTGGAAGTGACAACTAAGTGAAAGAAGAGTCAATGGGCAAATTTTGTATAGGAAGGACCTAAAAACTTCAGAAGTTTGCGAGATGATGCTCGTTAAAGTTCCAACAAGCATCCACCCAGTTCAAACAGCATGAGCATTTGAGAGACTAGCACATAGTAAGGATGGTCTTTTTCTTCATCTGGAGGATCCGCAGAAACCAACAGGGATCAACACAACTCAGCCAACCCCACACTAGAGTTAGAGTTATTAGCGAGTTGAAGCGGCATGGCAGATTAAAGGTTCAACTACTCAAAAATAGCAACAGAGAGCAGTTGGGAGCCAAGAGGCGCATTGCAGCTGGAGCAGAAGATTGAAGACTCAGCAAAGGCGAGGAGTTGCAGTGTCGACAAAGGCTTCTACGAGGACGTCGAAGGAATAAGTGGGGGAGAATGTCACAAACAAACTTCTAAACAGGATGTTTGATGTAATGCTTATGTATGTCCGTGTCTTTTGGTATGTTCATGCTTTGTACAGCATGTAGAGGGATGGCCGAAGGCTTAATAGTCCCATTTTAGTTAGGTTGGTGGCCGCTTTAGGCTTGTAAATAAAGGTTGTGTCATGAGGACACGTGTGAGAGATTCTCGATCTGTAATGGATCATTTTACCCTTTGTTGTGCAACTATTCAGAGCTTATCAAGTCTATTTGTAATTTGCATTGTCTATGAAGTGTTTTCGGAAATGTTTGCCTGTGGATCCCGAATGAGGCATTTTCTCTAACTCCTTCTCTCTTTTGTGGGTCCTAAGGGACATGGGAGGCTTCGGGGAGGCTGACCTTGTAGGGAAATCATAGGGGCGACATCACATGCGCAGCGAAAGAACAAGAAAACAAAATCCACGATTCCCAAAAAGATGTTCGTCGTCGTGCGAAGATTGGTGCGCAAAATCCGCGAAACTCAAAACTACGTATAAAGTAGATTATGTTACCTAGGGAGATCGTATATCCCTGTTTCCTTGCAGATCCTTAGGAGAGGGTGAAGGAGGTCAAGCGTCCTCCTCTCTAGCGATGATCCACACAGCAGGGTTGTGATGACGCTCCTCAAAACTCTAGGCCTGCTCTGAGGTGGAGAGGGAGAGGAGAATAGGAAAGACAAGCAAAGACTCTAGCCTATGAGGCTCTAAATCCCTCCTATTTATAGAGGTCCCATGTCAAACCCTAATGGGTCCTCCCCTAGTGGGTATTGGATCTGCATCCAATAATACAAGGGCTCCGTCGGATATCTCATATCCGAACCTCTACTCATCGCAATGCCTACCATATGTGTGTGACCCTCTAGGCCCAATATCGAGCTGGCCGTGAGTCATACCTGTTAGAACTCCTTCTAACTCAGTGAATTATTATCTCTGTAATAATTCACTCGACTCATCGACTACGGACGTACTAGGCCACTACGCCGTAGTCCCCAGACGATACAGGGGAATCCAATCCATTGGATCTGTCTGTCCTCACTTACCGTGTACCTATAATCCGTCATCCATCTAATATCCCAGAGACCATATATCGAGCATGGTGTTGTCAGACCCATACGGTTTCTACTTGAGTCTCGCTCTAATCGGATTCTCCCGGAGAACTCTTTCTCTCTCAACCCGAATAACCCTGGCCAGGGATTTGTCTGAGCAAGAACACATGGGATATTCCTCTCATGACGCCGAGAGTGGATGGTCCTCTATCGACACTCAATAGCCCTCGTAAGGTCGACTACCACTCCCAATGACCAGCTGTACTAGATCTGGGACAGCCAAACCTATAAGTTTGGTATCAAAGAGTGGAGCACTCATACAGGACATCCTTGGTGTCTCAAGTCTAAGGACCAGATACACCACTAGGACTACGGAATCGCTGTCTGACAATAAGGCATCATCAACCATCCAGCATTCCGTAAGCGGATCAATCAGTAAACTCATTCTCCAATGAGCACCTGTACTGTATCCCTAGTGTCCCTACACGAGCAGCTATGAGACCAGCTGCATCCATCATATGGACGGGTATATAGCACACCAGTCTATCCGGTTATTACGATGTCCCTCTCGAGTAACCTATGACCGGGATTATTTAGGATATGTGTTTAAAGGTGAATCGATCTCATTATCGTGATCTCATCACGATCCGATTCCCATTGCACAAATCCAAGGACATCACAATATATATATGCACATATGCAATAGTTATAAAGTGATATACGCCAAAATATAATAAGCAAAAAGATTCTGTATCAAGTCACACATGCCATCACTCACGTGATTGGCTTGCTAGGCACCTATGACTAGCAATCTCCCACTTGACCTAAAGCCAATCACCTATGTGTCTGATCCCCATCAGACCCCTGTGACGCTCAAAGACAATCTGAGACAACGGCTTTATCAGTGGATCTGCAATGTTATCTTCGGATGGAACTCTTTCCACTACTACATCTCCTCGGGCTACGATCTCTCTGATAAGTTGGAACCTCCTCAGAACACTTCTGATGAGACCCGGGTTCCCTTATTTGAGTAATCGTCCCATAGTTGTCGCAATATAAGGAAGTCGACTTCTCGCTATCCGGAACGACTCCCAAATCTGTGATGAACATCTTCAACCAGACTCCCTCCTTTGCTACATCTAATGCAGCAATGTACTCCGCCTCTATGGTCGAGTCAGTAGTGGTATCTTGCTTGGAACTCTTCCAGCACACTGCTCCTCCATTCAAGGTGTACACATACCCTGAATTCGACTTACTATCATCGACATCAGACTGAAAACTTGAGTCAGTGTAGCCTTCAACCTTAAGGCTATTACCTCCATATACTAGTAAAAGATCCTTAGTCATTCTCAAGTACTTAAGGATACACTTTACTGCTTTCCAGTGCTCTAAGCCTGGATCCGCCTGATACCTACTCGTGACACTCAAAGCATGTGCTATATCAAGCCTAGTACATAGCATGACATACATGATAGACCCTATTGCTGAGGCATAAGGTATCATATTCATGTTCGCCCTTTCTTCTGGAGTCTTTGGGGACATACTCGTAGAAAGCGATATCCCATGTCTCATCGGTATGAGACCTCGCTTGGAATTTTCCATGCCAAACCTTTTGACAATGGTTTCTATGTACCTGGACTGGGATAAGCCAAGCATCCTCTTGGATCTATCTCTATAGATTCTAATCCCCAAGATATATGATGCTTCCCCTAAGTCCTTTATGGAGAAGTGTCTAGATAACCAAGCCTTTACTGTGGATAGCATTCCTACGTCATTCCCAATGATCAGGATGTCATCCACATATAACACCAAAAAGGTGATACCGCTCCCACTTACCTTCCTGTACACACAAGGCTAATCTTCGTTCTTAACGAAGTCATAAGATCTGATTGCCTCATCAAATCTTATGTTCCAACTTCGGGAAGCTTGCTTTAGTCCATAAATGGATCTAAGCAACCTACACACCTTATCTGGGCAGTTCTTGGACACGAATCCCTCAGGTTGCATCATATACACCTCCTCCTCGAGGTTCCCGTTAAGGAATGCGGTTTTCACATCCATCTGCCAGATCTCATAATCATAGTGTGCTGCAATAGCCAATAGAATTCTGATGGATTTTAGCATTGCTACGGGTGAGAAGGTTTCGTCGTAGTCAACACCTTGCCTTTGACGATACCCCTTAGCCACTAGCCTTGCTTTATAGGTCTCTACCTTTCCATCTACTCCGATCTTTTTCTTAAAGATCCACTTGCAACCGTTGGGTACAATACCTTCGGGCGCATCAACTAGGTTCCAAACCTTATTGGAGTACATAGAATCCATCTCAGAATTCATGGCTTCTTGCCACTTCCCGGAGTCTATACTCATAATAGCCTCCTTGTAGGTCTGAGGATCAATATCCTCAATATCCTCTCCTCTAATATGTTCCACATATCTCTCAGGAGGATGAGATACTCTATCAGACCTGCGTAAAATTGAAAATTGTGTATTAGGTACCTGAACAGACTTGGGCTGTAGAGTGGTGCTTGAGCTTGGTTCTCCAACCTCGCTCAATTCTATCATTCTCCCACTGTCTCCGCCAAGAATGTGTTCCTTCTCAAGGAACACTGCTCTCTTAGCTACAAAGACCTTTTGATCCTCGAGATGATAGAAATAATACCCACAAGTTTCCTTGGGGTATCCCATAAATTTACATCGCTCTGTCCTTAATTCTAATTTATCGGGGTTGTGTCTTTTAATGTGGGCAGGGCAGCCCCAAATCTTAACAACCTTAAGATCAGGCTTCTTCCCTTTCCATATCTCATATGGTGTAGACACTACCGACTTAGTTGGAATTCTGTTCAGAAGGTAAGTTGTGGTCTCTAGGGCATATCCCTAGAATAAGATGGGTAGGTCAGCGAAACTCATCATGGACCGTACCATATCTAATAGCGTACGATTCCTCCTTCCAAAGACACCATTGAGCTGAGGTGTATAAGGAGGTGTCCATTGGGATAATATCCCATGGTCCTTGAGGAACTAAGTAAACTCTGTACTTAAGTACTCACCTCCTCGATCTGATCGAAGAGTTTTGATACTCTTTCCAGTCTGGTTCTCCACCTCATTCTTATACTCTCTGAATTTCTCAAAGGCCTCAGACTTGCACTTCATTAAGTACACATATCCATACCTTGAGAAATCATCAGTAAAGGTAATAAAGTAGGAGTAACCACCAATGGCATGAGTTGACATGTGTCCACATACATTACTATGTATGAGTTCCAACAGCTCAGCGGCTCTCTCTTCAGTTCCACTAAATGGAGAGTTGGTCAGTTTTCCACGAAGGCAAGGCTCGCAAGTTGCATATGACACATAGTCGAATGGATCTAGATATCCATCATTTAGCAACTTTTGAATCATTCCCTCATGGATATGACCTAGCCTATAATGCCATAGGTATGCACTGTTCACCTCATCTCGTTTCCTCTTAGACACTTACATTCATGATATGTGGAGTAGTGTCTTGCATAAACAAACATTTATACAATATTCCTCTCGTCAATCTCCCCTTGGCTTTGCTAGAATTTACAATAAATTATAGATGTGATAAGCAATACTGGTATCCAATACCAATGCACTATCACAAAAATCTGACAATTGGAGATTGATCATGAATGTACCTGAAACTTCTCCAAGCTTCTATTTCACCCTTTCTGCTAGGTACTCTTTGTAGTTCCTCTTCCAGTGCCCATCTTTACCACAGTGGAAGCACTGGCCTTTGTCCTTTGCTGGGTCTTTCTTAGCAACCTTTGCTTTACCTGGTCTGCCCTTGCCCTTTCCCTTCATAAGGGACTTTTCTGCTTTCCTTTTCTTTCTAGTCTCACTAGTGTAAAGAACTGGCTTTGTTAGGATCGAGAGCACTAAGAGGGGGGGGGTGAATTAGTGCAGCGAAAATCTTTCAGCGATTAAAAACTAAAGCTGCGTTCGTTCGATAAAAACTATTTTGATGCAAAAGCCGATTCTAAGATTACTTATGATTAAGTGCAGTTTACGTTTAAACACAGTTAGCGTCTAAACGTAGTTTGCGTCTAAATGCAGATTGCGTCTAAACTCAGATTGCGTCTAAGCGCAGTTTGCATCTAAGCGCAGATTGCGTCTAAGCGCAGTTTGCGCCTAAACACAGTTTGCGTCTAAGCGCAGTTTAAGCAGAAGTATAAAGACAATATGCTGCTATTGTACAGCTCAAAAAGTAATCTGCAAAAAGCAGATTTACGTCTAAACATAGATTTACGTCTAAACACAGATTTACGTCTAAACGCAGATTTACGTTTAAACGCAGATTTACGTCTTAAACGTAGATTTACGTCTGAACTTTGAAACTCGTTTGTATATTCGCAGAAGGCAGTATGCAATTGAAATCAAGACGTAAATGTAAACTGAAATCTGATGATTGTGCGAGGAAAGTCGATTTACGTCTAAATGCAGTTTTACGTCTAAATGTTGAAACTCGTTGGTACAATTGCAGAAGACAGTTTGCAGTTATAAATAGAATCAAAATGTAAATGTAAACTGCAAAGAAACTCGTTCGTAAAAGCGCAGAAGACAGTTCGCAGTTACAAACAGATTCAAGACGTAAATGTAAGCTGCAATGTAAAGATCGTACGAAAACACCTTTTGACGTCTGAATGCAGATTCGGAAAGATTAGAACTTAGAAGCTTGTTCGTAAAAGCGCAGAGAGCAGTAGCTATGTAGGAGGTTTGCAGTAATGATAAAGTGCTCAAAATAAACGCAAACCAGAGATTTAGAGTGGTTCGGTCAGTCTTGACCTACTCCACTTTTGGCTTCCTCCACCGGCGAGGTCACCGACGTCAACTAGGGGCCTTCCTTCAATAGGCGAAGGCCAACTGCCCTTTTACAGTTTCTCTCCTTTTGACAGGCTCAGGAGACAACCTTTACAGACCTTTCTCTCCTCACTTTACAACTCAAAAACTTGAAGAACAGAAGGAGGAGACTTAAAGGCTTTACAACACTTTTGAGCTCTTAGAATCACAGAAAAGATCAAGATTTCGGTGTTGGTCTGTATCTTTTCAGTGCTGAATGGGTGGGGTATTTATAGGCCCCAACCCAATTCAAATTTGGAGCTCAAAACGATCAAATCCCGGAATTCCGGGATCAGGCGGTTGCACCTCTTGACTGGAGAGGTTGCACCGCCTGGCAGAGCTCGAAGACTGAGCTCAGGCGGTGCCACCTCTCTGTCAGGGAGGTTGCACCACCCAGTCTTGCTCGAAGACTGAGCTCAGGCGGTGCCACCTCCCGGCTGGGGAGGTTGCACCGCCCAGTCTCGCTGGGAGGCTTAGCCCAGGTGGTGCCACCTCCTGGCCTAGGCGGTTGCACCTCCTGGTGCAATCAGGGTCCGAATGGTTAGCTCCATTCGGCCCAATTTCAGTCTTTCAGGGGCCCAATTGCCCCAAGATTAAGCTAATGGGATCACCTCCCATTTTCCAACTTAATCAACATGCTAACTACGATTAGATCTAAGACAATTTTTGCAGCTTTGCTTCGGTGCGTCAATCGCTTCTTCCGGCGAGTTTCCGGCAAACTTCCGTCGATCATCCGATGAACCCTCGGTGATGCTCCTGCGGACTTTCGGCAAACTCCTGGACTTTGCGACGATCCACTTGGCAAGTTCCGACGAGCTTCGCTTGGCAAGCTTCTGGACTTCTCGGATCTGTTCTCGCAGAACCTCCGACGACCGTCCGAACTTCCGTCGAACTCTCGAACTCCCAACGTGATCATGAACTTGACTCCGGCGCAACTCCTGCTGCTTGTCTTACTTTCATCGTAGTTAATCCTGCACACTTAAAACAAAAACTTCGATCGAGACAATTAATCCTAAGCAATTAACCAAGTTGTCCGGCATGTCATTGGTCCCTCGACGCTTCGTCCGATTCTTCGGCGCATCGTCCTTTCCTGCAGCCTATTTCCCAATCGGCCAGTTGACTCCGCAACTCCGATATCCTTGGCACAATACCCGCTCTTCTTGGCCCGATGCCCGAGTCCACGGCCCGAAGCCTTCTGTCGATACGTCGACCGATCCACTGGCCCGACGTCCAATCTTCTGACATGTTCCTCCGGCACAACATGATTTTCCTGCTTTAACTGTCTCATCTTGATCGAGGCATCCTGCGTCACTCAAAACGCAGATTAAATCATAAACATATATCAAGTAGTTTCATCATCAAAATACGAGATTCAACAATCTCCCCCTTTTTGATGATGACAACTACTTGATGACGGAGTTAAACTTAACTCCCGGAGTTTAAACAAACTCCCCCTATCAATATGCCTTATTGATAGAAACTCTTAGATTCAAAAATCTAAGCAACATGTCATCATAAACGGAGGTAACCTTAACTCCCAGAGTTTAAACAAACTCCCTCTATCAATATGCCATATTGATAGAACCTTGAATTCAAACTGAATTCAAGTCATTGCAATATTCATCATGAATACTTGCAACACGTCATTATGAACTTATGCATAAACTTATGCATAACATGTCATGTCATCAACATACTTCTCCCCCTTTGTCATCAACAAAAAGGAGAAGTACCACAATCAAGTGTTTATGATATTTGTTCAACTCATTGCATGAAAAACATAATATCAAGTTTTATCATCATGCAGTTTTGAAGCAAATGTTACATCATGCTTAGAACATTCAAGCTATCAAGTTTTAGATATGCAAGTTTTACAGCATACAAGATAGCACTTTTATAACATGCAAGCTAGCAATTTAGAGATGTTCAAGAAGGCAACTCTTGCTTCTTGAAATATGCAAGTTGTAAGCTAGCAAATTTTTACGATATGCAAGTTTTGCTTCTTGAGATAGGTAAGATAGCACTTTTGCAAATTTTTGTTTGGCAAGCTTGTGATGTTCAAGATAGCAATTTCTTCTCTTTTGTAATTTTTGCCCCCTTTTTTTCTGAATTGTGCTAGCAAGTTATTTCCTCCTTAGTCATTGTCAAAAAGAAGGGAAAACCCTTTCTGTCAATTTCTAAATCATGACAAAGGTGAGTAATCATTCTTATTTCAAAATTCCATAATTGAGATAAACCTTGAATTCAAATCAAGGAAATTTTAATCAAGGTTCATATCATATGCAATACATTACGTAGAAAGCATAAGTATTGCATGCATCCTTTTAGCAACAAATCGTAGCATTTCATCACATGGCAAGATATCATCAAGTAGAATTACGATGCAAGTTCTTGATATCTTAACATGATGAAAATTCAAATATGGCACTTATAGTATCAATTCATATATTTCTCCCCCTTTATCATCAACAAAAGGAGAAGTAGCTCTAGCTATTTTAAAATATATGCAAGTTTTTATAACATGAAGCTATATTTTCATCACAACATATAAGCACAAAAGCATAGCAAGATTCTTAGGTTCAATCATGGCAATTCAACACTTGCTTCATGTGCAAGATTGCACTTGCTTTTCTTTGCATGTTCTAACTAGCAAAAGCTTTCTCCCCTTTGTTTTTGTCGAAAAGAAGGGAGTAATCAATGGCCAAAATTTTTTAATTATTATACAGGCCATATTACAAAATCTTGTCATGATATCAAGAAAGTTCAAAAAGGACATGATCCATTCAACAAATCCTTTTAATAGGGCAAAGGAATTATATAACCAAGAATCATGATTAACATATTTCAATATCATAGATCAAGTCATGATTCGTGATTCATCATAAAGCAAATTAATTTTCAGTCATCACATAAGGCATTTAAAGAATTTTTGAAACATAGAAGAATGATTAATTTAAGCATGTAATGTTTCAATCAAAATCAAGTCATGAATACCAATACTTTCATATTGTGAGTATCAATTCATGAATACCAAAAGATATTATTTGTGATTTCAATTTTGCAAGATCATGATTATGATTTAGACATAACTTATTCAAATCAAATCGTCAACTTAAAACTCATAATCAAGTCATTAAAATTAATTTCGAAATTCACAAAATATCATGAAATCAAAAGACAAGTTGCATTTCATTTGAAGAACTCCTTTTTGATAAATGTAGAGAGCATAATGAACGATCTTGATTTATAAAGAGCTTCATGTTATAATTATCAAGATCATGATTTTAATAATTATTCTCTTTAGCAAAAAAAATCACAAAAGCACTTTATTTTTGCATAAGAAATCTCATTGTATTATGATTTATAAATTCTTTTTCTGCACATGAATCATAGGAGATATGTATGTGAAACAAATCTTTGCAAGCAAAGACACTATCATTCATATTTCAAGATAAAATTTATAAGCAGGAATCATTTCATCGAATCCATTTTAGAAAAATATTTTTCAAAAGTGTATGAGAAAATCCGATTGTTAGGATACCAATTATTAAGTGAATCTGAAAATGAAATTAATACTTTCATGCATTCGGATAAGATTTTGCTATAGATTTTCAAGTTCAATTATGAAGATAAAACAAGCTCATGATCATAAAAATTTATGTATCCAAAACATATAATTTCCAACATGTTATAGTGTAAAATCATCATGGCAATTAAGTGTTTTGAACATTGAATCAAGAATGTCCGAAAAATAATCTTAACACGTTCATGCATTCGAGCACATTTTGCCATAGTTTTTCAAATATACTCATGAGAATAACACATGCTTATCATCGGCTTAAAATCTCATGCATAAAATTGTTAATCGAAATATTTAATTTCATCATTATGCATTTCTTCAAATCAAACATGATCTTTAATCAAAATTGAGAAATAACAATGGAAATCAACGTAATACACATTATTACTTCTTAACCATGATTTCATATTTTCAATCAAGATCATTTTATTTGTTTATCATAAAATATGCAATATTATCATTTTCGAAATTACTTAGTATAATCATAATAATTTTTTTTAACATGTAATTTTTAAGAAAATTAATTCTAAACTAAAAGAGAAAAATACATCATAAAAGCATCAAGTAATTTCAAAATAAATTAGGGGGATTTCGATTACCTCATCATTGTAGGTTGTTAAGGCGTAGTTTGCCGCCTTGCTTTTGTTGACTTTCTCTTCTTCGGAGGAGCTCGATTCATCCTAATTTTTGTTTTTCTTCTTGCGTTTAAAGCAAGTAGTTCGTAAATGTAAGCTGCAATGTAAAGATCGTACGAAAACACCTTTTGACGTCTGAATGCAGATTCAGAAAGATTAGAACTTAGAAGCTTGTTCGTAAAAGCACAGAGAGCAGTAGCTATGTAGGAGGTTTGCAGTAATGATAAAGTGCTCAAAATAAACGTAAACCAGAGATTTAGAGTGGTTCGGTCAGTCTTGACCTACTCCACTTTTGGCTTCCTCCACCGGCGAGGTCACCGACGTCAACTAGGGGCCTTCCTTCAATAGGCGAAGGCCAACTGCCCTTTTACAGTTTCTCTCCTTTTGACAGGCTCAGGAGACAACCTTTACAGACCTTTCTCTCCTCACTTTACAACTCAAAAACTTGAAGAACAGAAGGAGGAGACTTAAAGGCTTTACAACACTTTTGAGCTCTTAGAATCACAGAAAAGATCAAGATTTCGGTGTTGGTCTGTATCTTTTCAGTGTTGAATGGGTGGGGTATTTATAGGTCCCAACCCAATTCAAATTTGGAGCTCAAAACGATCAAATCCCGAAATTCCGGGATCAGGCGGTTGCACCTCTTGACTGGAGAGGTTGCACCGCCTGGCAGAGCTCGAAGACTGAGCTCAGGCGGTGCCACCTCTCTGTCAGGGAGGTTGCACCGCCCAGTCTTGCTCGAAGACTGAGCTCAGGCGGTGCCACCTCTCTGTCAAGGAGGTTGCACCGCCTAGTCTTGCTCGAAGACTGAGCTCAGGCGGTGCCACCTCCCGGCTGGGGAGGTTGCACCGCCCAGTCTCGCTGGGAGGCTTAGCCCAGGCGGTGCCACCTCCTGGCCTAGGCGGTTGCACCTCCTGGTGCAATCAGGGTCCGAATGGTTAGCTCCATTCGGCCCAATTTCAGTCTTTCAGGGGCCCAATTGCCCCAAGATTAAGCTAATGGGATCACCTCCCATTTTCCAACTTAATCAACGTGCTAACTACGATTAGATCTAAGACAATTTCTGCAGCTTTGCTTCGGTGCGTTAATCGCTTCTTCCGGCGAGTTTCCGGCAAACTTCCGTCGATCATCCGATGAACCCTCGGTGATGCTCCTGCGGACTTTCGGCAAACTCCTGGACTTTGCGACGATCCACTTGGCAAGTTCCGACGAGCTTCGCTTGGCAAGCTTCTGGACTTCTCGGATCTATTCTCGCAGAACCTCCGACGACCGTCCGAACTTCCGTCGAACTCTCGAACTCCCAACGTGATCATGAACTTGACTCCGGCGCAACTCCTGCTGCTTGTCTTACTTTCATCGTAGTTAATCCTGCACACTTAAAACAAAAACT
Organism: Musa acuminata AAA Group; assembly: GCF_036884655.1. Taxonomy (NCBI): domain Eukaryota; kingdom Viridiplantae; phylum Streptophyta; class Magnoliopsida; order Zingiberales; family Musaceae; genus Musa; species Musa acuminata. Next base: position 28,506,939 of record NC_088354.1, read on the forward strand.
TCGATCGAGACAATTAATCCTAAGCAATTAACCAAGTTGTCCGGCATGTCATTGGTCCCTCAACGCTTCGTCTGATTCTTCGGCGCATCGTCCTTTCCTGCAGCCTATTGCCCAATCGGCCAGTTGACTCCGCAACTCCGATATCCTTGGCACAATACCCGCTCTTCTTGGCCCGATGCCCGAGTCCACGGCCCGAAGCCTTCTGTCGATACGTCGACCGATCCACTGGCCCGACGTCCAATCTTCTGACATGTTCCTCTTGCAAAACATGATTTTCCTGCTTTAACTGTCTCATCTTGATCGAGGCATCCTGCGTCACTCAAAACGCAGATTAAATCATAAACATATATCAAGTAGTTTCATCATCAAAATACGAGATTCAACAGGCTTCTCTTTCTTAATAGTACTCTCTGCCTCCCTTAACATATTGAGGAGCTCTGGGAGAGTCACCTCAAGCTTGTTCATATTAAAATTCATTATGAACTGTGAAAAGGAATCAGGTAGGGACTGAAGCACAATGTCCACACACAAGTTATCCTTTAGGACCATTCCTAGACCTGTGAGATTCTCTATCTACTCAATCATCTTTAGGACATGGTTTTGAACCGGTGTCCCCTCAGTCATCCTAGTGCGGAAAAGGCTCTTGGATATCTGATATCGTTGAGTCCTTCCCTGTTCCTCAAACAATTTGCGGACATGTAGGAGAATGGATCTGGCATCCATCTTTTCATGTTGTCTCTGTAACTCAGGAGTCATAGAGCCCAACATATAGCACTGAGCAAGAGTGGAGTCATCAATGTACTTCACGTAGCGAGCGATCTCATCCTCGTTTGCCCCTTCTTCGGGCGCAAGCATCACTGTATTAAGGACGTACACGATTTTCTCCGCTGTGAGAACAATTCTCAAGTTACGGAGCTAATCCGTATAATTTGGACCAGTGAGGCGGTTGACATCAAGTATGCCACGTAAGGGATTTAAAAGCGACATTTTCTGAAAATAAAGATGCAGTAGAAATGAATAACATGCAGATTTTGCAAGAAATAAACTATCAAGATATGGACTTCTATCTTAATATGCTCCGACTATTTTACTAACGAGTCACGCGACACCCTCAGCACGTGAAACGGAAGTCTCCGACAGACTTCTAGTGGGGATCAGGATCCAATCAGCGTCTTAGTGTAACCTCGAGGGACTCGACCAATCATACTAAGCCTAAAAGGTAGGCAACTCTTACCAATCACAACTCCTTGTGATTCCGGTCCTGTTCGGCCTCCGAATCACCATAGCCTCGAGGGACTCGACCAACCATGATGCTCGGTTAAGTCAACACCTTCGTTACAAGATGAGTCTGATTTGATGATATACCCTCGAGGGACTCGACCAAGCATACCATGCCCTCAGGTCACCGGTGACATCTCTATGTCGTAAGCAAGATAGCGAATCGCGATATAGGTGAGTCTCGAGGGACTCGACCAACTCAACCTACACCGGGAATCAGTTCATACTCATAACGATAGAAGGTCACGTGGGTCAATCTAATTGCCTCACGTTTACCGACTTAATATTATTGAGAGATGTTTCTATGATTTGGTCTCCTAATATGACATGTCACATATATACATATTTAATATATATCTACATCGCATGTAAATATATATACATATCTAGTATGTGTATAAGCAATCACACCAGATGATCATGGACCACAACCTAATATGATTAGGCCCGAGCCAGTAGGCCTAATCACTCACATCAAGATCTATGTGTGCAACGGTGCATCTCCATGCCCTGTGATCGTCCATCTCGTCCTCGTCGGTTCCGTCGACATCTTGATGCATCTCCATGCATCACGATCGTCCGTCTCGTGGGTCCCGCTATCGCATCCACGCTCCCGCTGCGCCTCCTCATGTGATTACAACTTAATCGTAGGCACGCAGGCCCGACAATAAACGAGAAATATAATGGAGGCTCGCAGACCTCAATAATAATAATCACAAGTACACACATCATACGGTCCATGATCATCCGTCCACACATCATACATCACATGTATAAATAATCATCATCATGTAGGACTACTAGATAATAATAAAAATAATAATCAACTAAACCTTTTAATTAATTAATATTTTCTGAAATCAGGGACATGTAGGGAATTTCTGAATTTATAGGGGTATTTTCGTAATTTGGACAAAAGACAGAAACTGGAATTTCTCAAATTCCGAGGGGTAAAACTGTCTTTTTCCCAGAAAACCCTAATGACCTACTATCCTTTGCTGCTGCCGCCGCCGCCGCTACCCTGCTGGCGGCGGCCTGTGCGGCGGGGCGTGGGCGCTGCCCTCGCCTGCAGGTGGCACGCCCGCTGGCGATGCTGCCGCTGCAGGTGAGCTCCCCCGCGGGCGCCGCCGCCTCCGCGGGCGGTTCTGCCGGCGGGGCAACGCCCGCAGGCGGTGCTGTCCCGCCGGGCGGCCGCCCCTGTGGGGTGGGAGGGTTTCGCCCGCGGGAGCAGCGGCGGCAAGCGCCGCTGCCCTACGGCGCCTCACCCCGCGGGAGAAGCGGCCGCAGGCGCCTCTGCTCGCGGGCTGCCTTCGACTGCGCTTCACGCACGCAGATCGAGGGCAGCAACTGTTGCTGCCCTTTCTCGCTTTTGCGTCAACGATTTTGACGTCAAAATTCTTCCTAAACACAATACACGTAGTTCAAAACTAATCATTCGCACGAACAACCTGGCTCTGATACCACTGTAGGGAAATCATGGGGGCGACATCACATGCGCAGCGGAAGAACAAGAAAACAAAATCCACGATTCCCAAAAAAGATGTTCGTCGTCGTGTGAAGATTGGTGCGCAAAATCCGCGAAACTCAAAACTGCGTATAAAGTAGATTGTGTTACCTAGGGAGATCGTATATCCCTGTTTCCTTGCAGATCCTTAGGAGAGGGTGAAGGAGGTCAAGCGTGCTCCTTTCTAGCGGTGATCCACACAGTAGGGTTGTGACGACGCTCCCTAAATCCCTCCTATTTATAGAGGTCCCCTGTCAAACCCTAATGGGTCTTCCCCTAGTGGGTATTGGATCTGCATCCAATAATACAATGGCTCCGTCGGATATCTCATATCCGAACCTCTACTCATCGCAATGCCTACCATATGTGTGTGACCCTCTAGGCCCAATATCGAGCTGGCCGTGAGTCATACCTGTCAGAACTCCTTCTAACTCAGTGAATTATTATCTCTGTAATAATTCACTCGACTCATCGACTACAGACGTACTAGGCCACTACGTCGTAGTCCCCAGACGATACAGGGGAATCCAATCCATTGGACCTGTCTGTCCTCAGTTACCGTGTACCTATAATCCGTCATTCATCTAATATCCCAGAGACCATATATCGAGCATGGTGTTGTCAGACCCATACGGTTTCTACTCGAGTCTCGCTTTAATCGGATTCTCCCGGAGAACTCTTTCTCTCTCAACCCGAATGACCCTGGCCAGGGATTTGTCTGAGCAAGAACACATGGGATATTCCTCTCATGACGCCGAGAGTGGATGATCCTCTATCGACACTTAATAGCCCTCGTAAGGTCGACTACCACTCCCAATGACCAGCTGTACTAGATCTGGGATAGCCAAACCTATAAGTCTGGTATCAAAGAGTGGAGCACTCATACAGGACATCCTTGGTGTCTCAAGTCTAAGGACCAGATACACCACTAGGACTACGGAATCGCTGTCTGACAATAAGGCATCATCAACCATCCAGCATTCCGTAAGCGGATCAATCAGTGAACTCATTCTCAAATGAGCACCTGTACTATATCCCTAGTGTCCCTACACGAGCAACTATGAGACCAGCTGCATCCATCATATGGACGGGTATACAGCACACCAGTCTATCCGGTTATCACGATGTCCCTCTCGAGTAACCTATGACCGGGATTATTTAGGATATGTGTTTAAAGGTGAATCGATCTCATTATCGTGATCTCATCACGATCCGATTCCCATTGCACAAATCCAAGGACATCACAATATATATATGCACATATGCAATAGTTATAAAGTGATATACGCCAAAATATAAGAAGCAAAAAGATTCTGTATCAAGTCACACGTGCCATCACTCACGTGATTGGCTTGCTGGGCACCTATGACTAGCAGACCTTTGCGGACGGACATGCAAGGGTGCCGCACGACTTAGGCAAAACTAGCTAAATCCGTGACACCTCGCCGACAGGAACTTCAAGGAGCGCGCCTTTACTGTCGGTCCTGTTGGCACAAGGTACTCTCTGCAGTCCTCTGAACTCAAATTAAAGCTACTGTAGATTCTAAGAATTTCATAAAGAAGATATCTTTGGTCAAGTTTTGGAGTGATATATAAAGAGTTTAGCTCATTAATTGCTACATTGTGATGTTCTTTTAGGGCATCCAATTTAAAGGGATCTCTTGGCTTCCTTTGAACCAAATCTTTAGGTAAAACATTATGTCTTAAGTTTTTTTATGCACATATTGATAGAAAGAATAGAAGATAAGAAGCTTTATTGAAGAAATTAAGAAGCTTTATTGAAGAAGCTTTAGCTTGAATGCATTAGCATGTCCCTCTCCTATTTATAGGGATTAGGAAGGAGGATTTTCTTCAATAGAATAGAGGATTTTCCTCAACAGAATAGATAAGATTTCCTCATATAGTTGGGGAAATCTTATCTTCTATCATGACCCCGCAAGATGGTGCTCCTAACAAGGATACCAATCTTGGAATCGATGCAAAATATGGTTTACAAGCGAGAGGCTTCATGAGTAGGGCAAGAGCATATTGCTGCTGCTATTGTTGTTGCTATAGTTTTGACGATGATGGCTGCGGCTGCGATTGCGACGGTGACGGTTGTGATTATGACGACGGCGATTGCGATTGCGACGACGGCGGTTGCGGCTGCGACGTCGACGGTTGTGGCTGCGATGGCTGTGATGATGGCAGAGGAGAAATCTACAGTAATGTTACAGTGATGCTACTACAACAAAGGAGGAAGGTGCAGCAGAGGAGGAAGTTGCAGTAGAGGTGCAGCAGAGGAGGAAGCTGCAGCAAAAGAGGTAGGAGGTAGCTATAGCGAGGAAGAAAGGTGGGGCAATGCTGGTGAGCACAGCACTAGAGACACCGCAGATGAAGGGAACGGACGTTGGCGCAGAGTGGCAGTGGAGAAGACAATTGCCGTTTGCCGAAGAGGAAAGATTTGTCGCACCGATGGGCGAGAAGAGAGAAGAGAGTTTGCTCTAGGCAAGCAGCTCTGATACCATGATAGAAAGAATAAAAGATAAGAAGCTTTATTGAAGAAATGAAGAAGCTTTATTGAAGAAGCTTTAGCTTGAATGCATTAGGAGGGAGGATTTTCTTCAATAGAATAGAGGATTTTCCTCAATAAAATAGAAGATTTTCCTCGACAGGAAATCTTATCTTCTATCACATATGACTTGAGTATATAGAACTAAAACAACTATCATACACTGTTCTGTGGTACATTTATGTACAAGACGTGAGTTCATGAACTTGTTGTGTCTCTTGCTTGATCATTATCATTTTCAGAATGATTCTATATCATCAATATGATCACCGAGTTTTGAGTGCTTTTTGGATATGGTGAGCTTGATGTTATAAGCGAAGCTGCATGATTCATAACGCTACTAATGTTGAATTTATAGTAGTATATATTTTTTCAGCAAGCGACATGACCCTTGAAATTTCTAAGAAACATAACTGACCCTGATGGTGTAATACCTTCTGATGGTGTAAAGCATGCTAAATTTCTCGAACCAGATCATGATCATGAGTATCTCTATCACAAAATGTTGCACATGAATAAAAAAAAAGAAATACCACAGGAATCTAAATGCTGAACACTTGGGCCCACTGGTGAAGGACAAGAGATTTAGATATGGTGAATGAGATATGCTCTAATGAGGCCAAAAACCAGGAGTTTTGATGGGCTTTCAGTTAAAATAACCAACAATCCAAAGAAATGCAGGAAGAAGCTTAATGAATAAGATGCTTGCAGAGAAGGTGAATTCGAACTTTAAACTTACCTAGTAAATTTGCTAATGTTTATTATAATGTACCAGTACATAGTAAAGACAAACCAATGTTTTCATAAAGTGCATCTTGAATGCAATTTAGACTATTTTTTGAAGTTTATGATCTAGTGCAACTTACATTTTTATGATAATGCCCAGTTTTTATGTTGTGCGTCGGTCTTATGGTCTAATAACCCATCATCTGGTTTCCAAAATAATCTTTGATGTACTTGTGTTGATTTTCATGAATGTGCTAGGACTTCTATCGGTCAAAAAGAGGATCTATATGATATGACTAGTCTTTATCCGGTATAACAATTAACATCACTATTGTTGCATGATGCAGGAAAACAGCTTTAATGTTGGCACTTTGCCAGTTCTTACATGACAAATACAGCCTTGCTGCAGTACGTATTATGTTCGAGAAATGCAGTTTTGAAGTTTTTTTTTTTTTTCTCGCTGTTAGTTTCAATCTGTCAGTGGATGAGACAATGCTAATTTTCTTGTTGCTGTTTTCTGAGGAAACATGGAAGTAAAGCTTTTGCAATTCAACTTCACATTAATGGAGCCTGGTGCACTCTATTTTTTAAATATCTTGATATGGTAGTTAGTGCTATTCTGAAATCAAAGAGGTTTAGATGGATATATAAAACAATGGTTTGTGAAAAAAACATAATTTCTGTTATATGGTAACAATGGTGAAGTGTTTGAAGGTATCTCATGAAGCTGTTGCACCGGGATCGATACAAATTGGCAGGTTCAGGTGCTGAAGCTATTCTCTAGAAAATAGTGCTTTTGTAGCAATTGTACATGTTCTCCTTTTGCCTTATTTAATTCCTTTGTTTTAAGCTTTCAGCTTAGTTGGAAAAATTTTCATTAAATATAGGAGTCAAGAATATTAATTAAAAATGTTGAGGTTATTGCGGATGTTGCCCATGCAGCAGAGGCGTTGGAAGTGCCTATCACTTTATACTCCCCTCCATGATGTCTCTAAGATGGAACCTCTTGAGCAAAATCACAAAAGGATGTGGTTGCTGTAAGAAATCTTTGATACCAACTTGTGTTTCTAAATCATTATGACAGAAATAAAATAGTGTACCTCCAGCTATTGTTGTCAAGAATTTCTACAGTGATTTCTTCTTGAACTTTGGCACTTCTCGGGTCAAAACTCTCGCTTTAGATAGTGTAGGAAATCCTTTTTAACTTCAAAGAGATGTTGAGCCCAGGGACCAAAACTCTCATTTATATAGATGTTCTCCCATCAAGAACATTTATTATTACCAACTCATAACGTTCAAGAATTAATTTAAATTTATAACGTTTGGACCTGAAGAACTTAATGATATTAAATATTTAATAATAATGGTTACATTTAGAATGAAAAATTGAAATATTTAAAACACAATAAATGAAAAAATTGATTATAATGAATTATGAATCTTAACGAGAACGGTTATATTATTATTAAATATGATATTTAATAATAACGGTTATATTCTCCCACTTGGTCTATACGTTTAGCTTAATAGTTTGAATTAATCTTTCTCAAACAACTTTCTTAAGAAATAAATACATGAATCATAACGATAAGTCCTCTAAGAGCGAGTATTATCATCCATGTATCATGATATATTTAGTTTCTTAATCTTAATGTGGCAATATTACTTAATGAATAAACCTTATGTTTATTCTTGGTCCAATAATAATATATTTTCTCAAAATAATGTGCACATGAATGAGAAAATATCATAATATATAAGAGTTTCAATATCATTACAAAGTGGAACAAGTCTCATTTTCTCTACATGATCCTTGAATTTCAGAGGTGGCATGCCTTTAGTTAAAGGATCAGCAATCATCAATTCAGTGCTAATATGCTCAATGACCACTTTCTTTTCTTTTACACGTTCTCTTATGGCTAAATACTTAATGTCGATATGTTTACTTCGATTTCCACTTTTATTGTTTCTAGCCATAAAGATAGTAGCTAAATTATCACAGAAAATTCTTAATGGCCTAGAAATAGAATCCATGATTCTAAGCCCAGAAATGAAACTCTTAAGCCATACACTATGTGAAGTAGCCTTAAAACAGGAGATAAACTCAGCTTCCATGGTAGAAGTAGCAGTCAAGGTCTGCTTCGTGCTTCTCCAAGAAATAGCTCCGCCAGCTATCATAAAAATATATCATGATGTTGATTTACGAGAATCAACATAATCGACGAAGTCTGAATTTGAGTAACCAATCACATCCAGATTGTTATATGTCTATACATAAGCATTTTGGTTCCTTGTAGATACTTTATCACTTTCTTTGTAGCTCTCTAGTAGTCCATACCTGGATTACACTGATATCGACCTAGCATCCCCACAATAAATGCAATATCATATCTAGTACAGACCTGAGCATACATAAGGCTTCTTACGACAGAAGCATATGGGATGTTTTCATTGATTCCTTTTCAAAGTTGTTCTGTAGGCATTGGTTCAAATTGAACCTATCACCTTTCACAATGGGAGCAACACTTGGTGAACAATCCTTCATCCGAAATCTTTCTAAAAGTTTATCGATATAAGTTTCTTGTGATAGACCTAAAATGCTTCGAGGTCTATCTCTATGGATCTTAATGCCAATGACATAAGATGCTTCACCAATATCCTTCATGTCAAAATTTTTAGAAAGAAATTGTTTCACCTCATGCAGTAAACCCTTATCGTTGGTTGCAAGCAAAATATCATCTACGTATAAAACAAGGAAACATATTTTACTCCCACTAACCTTCTGGTATATGCATTGATCCATGAGATTTTCAACAAATCCAAATGAAGAAATCACTTCATAGAATTTAAAATACTATTTACGGGAGGCTTGTTTTAAGCCGTATATAGACTTCCTAAGCTTACAAACCAAGTGTTCACCAACACTAGAGGAGAAACCTTCAGGTTGTTTCATATAAACCTCTTCCTCTAGATCTCCATTAAGAAATGTTGTTTTCACATCCATTTATTACAACTCAAAGTCAAAATGAGCAACTAATGCCAAAATAATACATAGAGAATCTTACTTAGATACAGGAGAAAACGTCTTCGTATAATCGATTCCCTCTTTTTGAGTAAATCCCTTTACAACAAGTCTTGCCTTATATCTCTCAATGTTGCCTAACGAATCTTTCTTAGTTTTAAAGACTCATTTGCAACCAATAGCCTTTGCTTCATTAGGCAACTCTAAAAGATCCCAGACTCCATTGCTCATCATGGAATTCATCTCTTCTTTCATAGCATCATGCCACAAATTTGACTATTTGTAACTCATGGCTTGTGAAAATATTTCAGGATTTGGCTCCAATATTATAGTCAGATTCTTGTAGATATAAAATATAATCACTAGGAATTGCTGATCTTTTATTTCTAGTAGATCTTCTTAATGTTGTACCAATGGTTCCCTAAGGAACTTGTGGTTCAACTAGTCGTTCAGGAGCTTGTTATAATTCCTGAACTGCTTGATCTATTAGAATACTATCAACAACTTATGGAATTTCAATGATTGGTTGTTCAACACTAGTTTGTACTTGAGGAGTGCTATGAACTATAACAAATCTATCATTTGATGTGGAAGGTTGAGATTCTATATAGTCATGTGCGAAAACTATGTTCTTGAAATGATCACTCCCACTAATCACATCATCCTCAAGAAATTTAGCGTTTCTTGATTCCACAATCCTAGTTGTGTGAGATGGACAATAGAATCTGTAACCTTTGGACTTTTCGGCATATGCAATGAAATACCCACTAATAGTCCTCGGGCCCAGTTTCTTCTCTTGTGGATTATATATCCTGACTTCGGACGAACATCCCTAAACGCGCATATGTCGCAAACTCGGTTTCCAACCTTTCCATAATTCAAATGGTGTCTTTTGGACAGCCTTGGTTAGAACTCGGTTTAATATATACATAGTCATCTTTAGTGCTTCAGACTACAAGAACTTAGGAAGATTGAAGTTGCTAAGCATACTCCGCATCATGTCTAATAATGTTCGGTTTCTTCTTTCTGCAATACCATTTTGGTCTAGAGAACCAAGCATAGTGTATTGGGCAATAATACCATGTTCTTAAAGAAACTTAGCAAAAGGACCAGGTGCTTATCCATTTTTAGTATATCTACCATAATATTCTCCACCCCTATCTGATCTCACAATTTTAATTTGCTTACCACATTGGTTCTCAACTTCAGCCTTAAAGATTTTGAAGGCATCCAATACTTCATTTTTGTTATGAAGCAAATATATATACATATATCGTGAGTAATCATCTATAAAGGAGATGAAGTATTTCTGACTATGTATGTCCATGTCTGGATAACATATATCAGTATGAATTGTCTCTAATAAGTCTAAACTCCTATTAGCACCCTTTTTGGACTTATTGGTCTGCTTTCTCTTAATACAGTCCACACAAGTCTTAAAATTAGTAAAATCAAAAGTACTAAGTATCCCATCTTTAACTAATCTCTTAATTCTCTCTATGGAGATATGTCCTAATCTCCGATGCCATAATATAAAGGAGTCCTCATTAATATTACACCCCTTAATGCCAACGTGAACATACATTAAACTTTGAGTATTATCATTTTGTAATAAAATACGGTAAAGATCATCAGACAAAATACCTTTTCCAACGCAATCAGATTTATATAATAAACGAAGTGATGTGTCTTTAAAATTAAAAGAATATCCAAATAGTATGAGTTTGGAAACAGAAATTAAGTTTCGTGAGAAACTTGGTACATAAAAGGTCCTTTCAAATTTTAAAACAAAACCATTACTTAAAGTTAAAATGCATGTTCCAATTGCCTCCACTTGTAAGCCCATCTTATTTCCTGATAAGATGCTTTGCTCACTTCCCACTGGCTTCCTTAGGTTTTGCATACCCTACAAAAAGTTTGCAATATGGATTATTGATCTAGAGTCAATCCACCAGGTATTAATATTAACCATATTAGATTTATAACACACAACGATGTTAGTTTATCTTTCTTTTCAAGCAATTGTTGGAATTTTATACATTCCTTCTTCATGTGTCCCTTTCTTTTACAAAAGAAATACTTTGCTTCTTTCTTGATATCAGCTTGGGGTGGTATTTTACATTTTCCCTACTGATGAGCTTTTTGATTGGCTTGGTTTTTGTCAGTTTTATTTTTCCTGCGAGTAGTTACCACCAATGCACTCTCACCCAGTTCCATTAGTAGCCTCTCTTCTTCTTGAACACACATAGTCATTAATTCATTGATTGACTATTTGTCCTTATGTGTATTGTATGAAATTTTAAAAGTGTCATATTGAGATGGAAGGGTGTTCTGAATATAGTGCACCAGGAAGGATTCTGATATATTAACCTCGAGTTTCTTAAGTTGAGCCGCAATATCTCGCATTTGCATTATGTGCTCACGCACACCCTTTATGTTGGTGAGTCTAAGGGATGAGAATTTCATTCTTAGGGTACTTGCTAGTGCCTTATCCGAAGTGACGAATTGTTCATCAATAGCTTTTAGCAAGTCTCTGACATTTTCATGCTGGTCAACAGAACCACGTATGCTAGCAGTTATCTTAGTTTTGATAAACATCACGCTGAGCCGATTGGATCGCTCCCATCGCTCATATAACGTGATCTCAGTTGGAGTGCTGGTATTAGTGACTAGGTGGTTCGTCTTTCCTAATAGCATAATCAGTATCTATCCACCCTAAATGGAGGAGAACCCTCTCATTCCATATCTTATAGTTATCACTACTAAGTTCGAGAATATCACATCGAATATCAGAGAAATTAACAGTTTGAGAAACTGCATAAAATCAAACATGCTTATGTCAAAATTTGACGCTTAATAGTCTAAATTGCATGTTTTACCAATGTGAAACATGCTAAAAAAATATGAATCTCATGACATAAAAATTGCCTGTGAGCTAAATTTTTAATTCAAATATATTCAAATGGTTTTTATGGTAAAACTATGAAATTATATTCCAATTCATAATCCTTGTGGGTAAATTATGAAAATAATCTGATATTTTATCCTGATTAATTATATTAAATATAATAAAAGATCCCGTAGGATAACAATTATTATATGAAATATAATCGGTCATAATATGATGTCTAATTACTTATGTGATCCTTATTTTAATTTTATATATAATTTTAATTAATTAAAGATGCTGTGACTAATTCTTAATTAATTAAGATTATATGGATCATTAGACATTTTAGACATATAAAATTAACTCATAAGCATGATTAGATATAATCAAATATGCATACATAATATGAGCATTTCATTGTCTAAAATTATTAAAAATGTCATCCTCATCATTTTCAATATGAAATATATTAAAAAGTTAAAAAAAAAAACCAAAATCAAATCATTTTCATGGCATAAAAATAAAAACTCTTTTGTATCAAGACAGAGGTCAATCGGCTCAGATACCAAATGTAAGAAATCTTTGGTACAAACTTGTGTTGCTAAATCATTATGACAGAAACACAACAAAACTAATGCGGAAACAAAATAGCGTACCTTCAGCCATTGTTATCAAGAATTTATGCAGCGATTTTTTCTTTAACTTTGGTACTTCTCGGTTCAGAACTCTCGCTTTAGATGGCGTAGGAAATCCTTTTTAACTTCAAAGAGATGTTGAGCTCAGAGACCAAAACCCCCGTTTATATAGATGCTCTCCCATCAAGAACATTTATTATCACCAACTCATAACGTTTAAGAATTAATTCAAATTTGTAACGTTTGGACCATAACGAAGAACTTAATGATATTAAATATTTAATAATAATGGTTATATTTAGAATAAAAAACTGAAATATTTAAAACATAATAAATGAAGAAATTAATTATAATGAATTATGAATCTTAATAAGAACTATTACATTATTATTAAATATGATATTTAATAATAACGGTTACAGTTGCTACTAAATGTGTGGCCTAGAGTACAAGATTCCCGCCATTGATAAGAGTTCGGGGAGGGTAATACATGCAGCCTTACCCTTACAAACAGAGAGATAATTTCCCTTTGATCACTACTCGGCTAATTCAGTTTTGCATGAAAAGAATTCTTTGCGGCCTAGAGTACAAGATTCCCACCCTCGATAGAGTTTGGGGAGGGTAATGCATGCAGCCTTACCCTTACAAACAGAGAGATAATTTCCTTATGATCACTACTTTGCTAATTCAGCTTTGCATGAAAAGAATTCTTTGCTCAGACTCCACATCTGGCATGTAGTATTTTCTTTACTTCCTATTTGTTACATATTACATAGTCTTAACCTTACAAGCAGAGGAAAAAAAAACTTACAAGCAAGCTTGGGGACAATTTCCCTATGGCTGCTATTATGCTTATTCAGTTTTGCATGAGACATACAGATTCTAAAATATCTTGCTCAGACTGCACATCAGGCATGTAATATTTTCTTTACATCCTTCATCATTCAATCAAACTCTTTGCATGTTTATATAGAAGATCACAAGGCTTCATTAAATTTGTCTGGTTTCACTTTTTAATGTTTTTTTATGATGATTTAGGTAACAAATGATATATTTACAAAAGAGGATGGAGAATTCTTAGTGAAGCATGGAGCACTTCCTGAGGAAAGGATTCGTGCTGTTGAAACTGGAGGCTGCCCACATGCTGCTGCTATACGTGAAGATATAAGAATTAATTTAGGCCTCTAGAAGAGTTATCTAATTTGTACAAGATAGACATACTTCTTTGTGAATCTGGAGGAGGTACTTCTCTTAACTCAATCCTAAGCTACAAACTTTGTGTAGATTAGTGCTGTATATTATGTTTGTGTTTTATGCATCATATACATGAAAAATATTATGGCATCAGTTCAAAGAAAAAGTTGAGGCCTTGCAAATTCTGGTATTTTAACTAAGATGTCAATATGTCGTGTCAGGGGGTTTTCATGTCAGGTTAGATTTAATATACTAGAACGAAACTTTTGACCCATGTGAACATGAGGAGAGTAGCTTTTTAATGTGAACTTACCCACTGATGAAGATAATTTAGCTGCTAACTTTAGCAGAGAATTAGCAGACTATATAATTTACATCATCGACGTTTCTGGTGGTGATAAAATACCTAGAAAAGGTGGACCTGGAATCACCCAAGCAGATCTTTTGGTATGTAAGATTGTCTGTGCCTACATTGTTTTTCACACGACAATTCTCTATGCACTTTGCTCTACCACCTAATCTTTGCAGTTGAAGTGTAAATATCATCTGATTATCTACATCTTATATCTTAGGTAATAAACAAGACAGACATAGCACAAGCAGTCGGAGCTGACTTGGCGATCATGGAAAGAGATGCACTACGAATGCGGGATGGAGGGCCTTTTGTTTTTGCACAGAGAACCTTTTTTCTACTGGAATATGTTATCCTCTTATTTTGACAAATGAATCATTGTAGGAAAATCAATGCTTTATTTGAAGTCAAGTAATGTTAGTTTCACTATATTGCTGAAATACTCCATGTCAAGGCTTTATCTATAATCGAGTTATTGCATTTTTATAATTTTTTATTCCGTTGTCTGTTTGATTGAATTACTGAATTGGTATTTAGAAGGTTAAAGACATTTGTTGTCAACATTGATCCCATGCTTAATCCTTCATTTGCTGTGTGTAAGCACCCTACATCATACATTGACACTGTCAATTTCCATCTTATTTCTTATGGCATTGCTCCCATGCTTAATCAAATCATACATCGATACTGTTGATTGCCATCTTATTTCTTATTTCAGATGGAAAGTTCTTTTTTCTTTAAATTATAGAGACTTAGGTGATGGGCCCAATGCGACAATGCTCTCATGGAGAAGCTTCTGCACTATCAACACTGCCGCACTCTAAGATATTCTTTTTCCTGGCTTCATGATGATAAGAAACACTTGTAAATACGGATGCTTACATGAGCATATCTTCTTGATGCAAAATGGATTTAAATTTCTAGTGGATGATACAAAGGTTTTCCTTATCCAGTTCTTGTTTTTTGTAGTATTCAAAGCTTATGCACGCTACCTATTTGCAGGTGAAGCATGCAGTTGGTGTAGAGGAAATTGTGAACCATGTCCTACAAGCATGGGCGGCTGCGACCGGTGATCACCGTCATTGATTTTAAGCATGCAGTTCTTGATAAGCCTCGATGCACATCTTGATGCCGTACTGAGAGTTGAAATGTGTGAAGGCTGAAGAGCTTGTTCTACATAGGATCAAAATGCTTTTATGCTTGACATATCATTTAATAATTTGTATCTGCACTTGTCTGATACCCACAAGAAACACTCGTTGTGTTTGTTGATCATGTTAGCTGCCAAGGGTGGAAAACAAAGAGACTTAGCTGAGTCGTTCACTGGTGACAACACTTCTCTATATCATTCTACACTTGACAGTCGAAAGTATCGACATGCAAGAAATAGCAGGAAGATGGTGAAATGTT